>NC_141145.1:151821940-152005690 GCF_053477565.2 Lygodium microphyllum
AGTCAGCAACAAGATGATGTTTCTTATGACAATTTTGATCAAGAATATCATGCATGTATTCCTTACCAAAGCAATTGCTATCATGGTTACTTCAAGGAGGATATAATGCTTGTGAAGATTCTTTTGTTTATGAATAGCATGTACATACATTTGGACAGCATCATGATGTATTTGATTAGCCTTCTCATCATGATTACCATGTTTTTCTTGCAAGATTTCATCCACATGACCCTCAGGACACGACGCGGTGATGTGTGCCTACGGGCCATGTTACTTGTGGGGGTTTCACATGCGGACCCGTGGGACCAGGTATGCACCGTCACATTCAACAAACCAGTCTTCATCATCTTCCTTCTTGCTATTTGCATCTCCTGCATCATCCTCAAATAGATCCCAGAGGTCTTTCCTCATGAGATGGTACATTGTCTTTTCTTTCTAGGCATGAAAGCCTTCAATATTGAGTTTGAATATTTGCTCAAGTTCAGACATTTTGAAGGAGGTCTTACCACGAGTATACTCGGGCAGTGTCTATCCTTTTACAATGAGATTGAAGCTTACAAGGGATTTAATCAGTTGGGCATTCCACATTAAAAATCTTCATGTTTGTCATTGCAAGAACTGAAGCAAAACCAACAAATGAATTGTTCTTAGATGTGTCAAGAAACATAGGTGCCAAGAAGTACTAGGTTAGTATCAAGAGATACTAGCTTGATTTTAGGTTTAATGTTACCTGATTTCAAGTGGTCTTCTTGATCTTCAAGTGGGTTGCTCTAGATCTTCTTCTTGAAGTTTTCCCCTATTGGAACTGATCAAATATAAATGATAGAAACTCCAACTGAGTGAGAAGGATGAGAAATTGAAGAGATTTTTGAGCTTGAAGTTCAATGCTATGGAGTCTTTGTTTAAGGGTTTTCTACAGATTTGTTTTTTTTTATTGTAGCAAGAGCTACAATGGATCATTTATCACAATACTTATGTGGGAGATAGCTTATATATAGGCCTTCAAAAGTCCTATATGTGCAAGGTGAATCGTGGCGCGCAGAGGTAGATCATGCCATATGACAAGAATCAAGCGCAAAATGACAACAACGACAAAATCATGCAATGTTGGCTACTTCGTGCATCAATCGACTCAATTTTTGTGATGGGATGAAGCAACTTGAACTGTAGAGAAAATCCATAGAAGAAATTGAGTCAAGATATGACCTATAGAAAGAGTTATGAAGGATCCAAGTGTTGCATGTCTAGTAGTCTGGGCTATGGCTGCCAAACAATGAGTGTGAGATTCAAGTGAGAAACTAAAGTCATGCATTCAAATTGAGTTGACTTAAGGTTGAGCAAAGCTGAGAGGAGTGAGAGGAGAGTTGAGCCATGCTCAATTGAGCTCTGATACCATGTTGAAAAACATGGATCTAGAGCATGGCAGCTATGGAGGTTGGAAGATGAAGACCAGATTCATAGTGACATGGACAATGAATAGACCAACTATTACACAAGCGAATTAGGTTCCAAGATGGAAGCTTGGTCTCATAAACACAATCTCGTGTAAGAGACTGACAATAACAATGACATTAACTAAAAGTACAAAGCATCGTGATATTGCATTCAAATCCTTGAAAGTGATAGTCAAGTACCATGCTTTTATAGTAGTTGGGTTGTTCCACTCTCCTCACTATGCATATGGGATTCAGGACATCTCTTCTTGGAGCTACATCATTTGTCATATCTTTCAACATGTTTGTGTACACTGCCATGCCCTCTAGGTTGATAAATGAACCTCAACCTTTCAACACGCCTGATGTGTTTTAAGGACATGCTTTGCAAATATCTTAAAGTGTTTTTTGATGATCTCTGTATCAATTCCTCATGGGATGAGCACTTAGAGAAACTTTTAGTAGTCTTTTGATAGTATATGCAATATCAACTATCTCTAAAACTACTAAAGTGCTAGTTCCGAGTCAAGCATGGCATAATTCTAGGGCATGTTATGTCCAAGAATGGGATTGCAACTAGCATGTCACAAATTCGAGTCATCATGGAATTGTGGCCACTAGATCATATTAAAGGAGTTCAATGATTTCTCAGACACATTAGTTACTATAGATGGTTGGTGCTCAGTTACACATCCATAGTGAGACTACTCTTGCTAAGGTGGGAATGGACTAATGAATGTTGATAGCCATATGAAGCTTTGAAAACGGTTCTGATCAATGCACCTATCCTTTGAGCCTCTGATTGGAAGTTGATGTGTCATTGTAATGAAGGTCCTAGACTATCATAAAACCTAACTATGGAACAATGGAAAATGGAGAAATCATTGCGTTAACCTATGCTGAAAACATGAATACAAGAAAGGATTCTTGGAACACACCCCAAGCTGGTGCCATGGAAACTCACCTCCATGTAGGTGAAGGATAAGAGAACTAATGTGACTACCAAGAAAACTTACATGAATAACATGTCCAAATGGCAAAAGGCCCCTAATTTTGGCTAGGGCTTCCTATTTATAGCAAACCCTAAGCCCTAGTCCTCTAATATTATTACATAGGCTTTTAGCCTGTCATTGGCCTTTATTACTTCATTACAAACCCTCTCGGCTTCAATTAGCTTTGTCCTCAAAGCTGCAAAATCGAAAGATACTACGATGGATGTAACATAAAAGTTCAAAGGCACAAGTTGAAGAAGAATCCATGGTCCAAGAAGTTCATGATTGTCTTCATGCTGCTCATGCTGTCCAAGAAAGGGATGTCATAGTAAAAGAGTCATAACTTCTGAAATATAGCTTTGAATCAAACAAATGAGGTGTCATTTTGAAGCATACACCTAGGAGCATCAGATCCAAGCATAAAATCTTGACTTTGATGACGTCAGACAATTTATTTTCATGGCAAGAATTTTATACAACAAGCTGCAAGTCAAAGGAATCAAATATTTATAGGTCAAAGGAATCAAATAGTCCAGCCATTCTTCCATAGCAATCCTCCTTGATCAAATGGGAATCCATCAAAGTGATCATCATCATGAAAACAATTGCCAAGACTATCAATGACTATGCCCGGGTCAAATGGGAAAGAAAAATCATCCCAATGACCCCCGGATCAAAAGGGTAATGAACATTCTCATAATTTGCCTCATAGTCATCATGATCAAATGGATGTAAAGGAGCTTTATTATCCATCATGTACATATCCCAATCACCAATGGGCTGATATGCATCATCAATAGAATCACCATAGAAATCAAAATTTGCATAATCATATCCCTCTTGAAGGATAGAGGTCTCATGAAAATCCTCTGTATGTTGCATGCTGTCCTTAGTAAGGTTCTCATGAAAGTCCTCCTCATTGTCCTCATATTATTCACCATTGTTCTCCATTTTCTCTTCTTCATTATCGTCATTACCATCTATGATGTCCACATCTGCATGTACTTGCTCTTCATAGATATCTTCAGCTTGTAATGCTTTAGGTGGCTCGTGTGGTACATAACCCATATGGTTGGACTGAACGTAAGTGTCATAGCTCTCATTCCCATAATACTGTCCATAAAAATGATCATAACTACTACATTCTTCCATGTCATGATGGTCATGATGACTGGCATTCTCATTGACATTACCATAGGCATCTTTATAGGCATGCTATCTCATAAGAAGTCATGGCAACTCGAACTCGGAACAAGGGGCCCGGCTGCCTCGCTCAAAATGAGAACCCTGCACGTTGGGAGGCAAAAATGATGGTTGTTCCATGAGGCACAGGCTACATGGAGGAGGTGGGGAGACATGGGTTGCCTAAGCCTCACACTTCCTTCCCTCATACCTACCCCCCCTCGATCAAATTCGAGTCCACTCGAATTGAGTTGGTTCCCTACAAAGAGGATCGAGATTAATCACCCTGAAAAGGAGTAGCATGAGGATTCATCAACCATTCGAGTTACCTAGGGCACAGAGTTACCTTGAGTCGAGGCAGCGGTTTCTTCGAGTCATTTGCAATACGTCCCAGCACCCTCGCAAGATTCCCCATCCACCTAGCACGAGAAAGAGCTCGCCTAAGTTGGCCAGATATCAACCCACTGGCTGTGCAGGTCCGACCTTGATTCGAAGACCAAAGAAGGGTCACTTGCCTTGATTTGCTTCTCTCCTCATTTAGATAGCTAAGGTGCTGCCACTTACTCCAGCTTCCAAGTCAAAGACACAACTACTACTTGCATCCTTGAGTTGTTTTCTGAACTTGAATCGAAGTTGTCTCCCCCCTTCCTTTTCCTTGGCAAGTAGACTTAGTGTTGCTTCAACCAGGGCCTAAGCGGCGTCCCATCATACGCCTCGTGCCATACCCAAGAAGGGTTGCTTTTCCCCCAACAACTTGGGGCAAACCGTCTACGCATCGAACGCACAGACGACTTCGAGCCTCTTATGGTGAGACTAGCCATCCCACTGTAGAGGCTCCGCAGGAACGAGAGATCAATGCCATCGCCTCACGCGTGGCTCTGCAGCAGGACTCCTGTAGTAGCCTCCCGTAGTAGACCACAAGTGTTCCCGAGCACATTGCTGCCCGCCTTGGTTGGTTGCTACAATCGCCTTGTCCCCTGCTTGTACTCCAGGGTCGAGATGAACTGCCCTTGCCTCATGAAGGGCTCCTCTGCAAGAAATGTATCCACTCATATGGGGTCCGATTCACCCGCATAAGCGTCTTCACCCCTATTTATGATACAAGTCCTTCAGCTTCACTTTGGGTCCCATTCCTTGCCATGTCGCATCCAGACCTGCACATGGTTGTGCCCTCCTAGTTTCCACCTCAGGTCCCAGACACCTTGTCTTCCACGTAGTCGAGCGAGATCAAAGGGCCCGGTTTCTTTAAGCTTGCCCCAGGTTCATGAGCATCCACTCTTCCGGCCTTCTCATAGGCCTTCATTGGTCCACTTCTCCTCCCTTCTATCCACATCCCTGACCATTCCTTTATCCTCGCAGCTCCACGAGTCTTCCCACATGCCTCCTCATGCCCTACCACGGTCCTTCTCATCAGACCCAAGGCACCACAATTTTTGCTTCTTTACCCCACTCGCTGGATCAACGAGCCCCCAGCTTCTTTATACTCGCTGGCGCCTAGAGTCCTATCCCTCTCTCCATGTTGCTTCACACGGCCCCCATATTTATACTCCTGACTCGAGGAGTGTCCACCCTTCTTTCCCCTTCTAGCCGGCTTATTTACCCTCGCCCCAGGTCCACGAGCCCTCCGCCACCATCCGCCTGGTCCCTCACCCTTCTTGGCCTCACTGCGGTCGGCATGGGGCCTTCTCTCATTTTCCTCAATCTAGCCCAGCTTATTTATACTCACCCCAGGTCCACGAGTCCACAGGCCTGGCTTGTTTATACTCGCCCCAGGTCCACGAGTCTTCCCCTCTTTCTCCACCCAGCCTGACTTTTTTATACTCGCCCCGGGTCCACGAGTCTCTCGCACCATTACTTTATACTCCCGGTGTTAGGAGTCTTCTTCCTCTCACCCAAAATCCTCCTCTTCCTTCTCCCAGCCCGGTTTCTTTATACTCGCCCCAGGTTCACGAGTCTCTACACCATTCTTTATACTCCCGACGTTAGGAGTCTCCCTTCCTTTGGCCTTCTTGGCCTTCGCTCCCGACCGTTCGTTTAGGCTCGTGGCTCACGAGCGTCATGCACCACGTACCTTCTATTCTCCTCCTCACCATCTCCTATGCACCCGGCTGTTCTTTTATACTCCTAGCTCAAGGAGTCTCGCATCTTCTATCTCAGATTGGTCATTCTTTTATACTCGCGGCGTCAAGAGTCTTCTCCACCTCATCTCTCGCCTCCTCATCTCCATCTTCATCTTCTTTTCTTCAAAAAAACCTTGGGGCCATAGCCTGCATCCATATTTTCTTCATAAACATTGGGGCCTAAGCCCGCATCCACTTTTTCCGCTCTTTCCTCTCCATCTTGCCTCCGCTTTCTTCCACTCCAACACCTTCTTCTTCCACTCAAAGGGCCTTCTTGCCCGAATCCATCTCTTCAACACAAGCCCGCTTCCTTTATACTCCCCGGGTTAGGAGTTGCAAGACCATAGCCTTTTAGCTTCCCTTCACGTGACTTTAGCACCGCAGGTTCTTTTTGACATAATCTAGTAGGCCCATAACAAGCATACATTGTCTTTCAGCTCCTCCAACTGATCTAACCCATGACCATCCATACTCTGCTCCGTTTTGCCTCTTGGCTCATTCTTCAGCGCATCTAACAAATCTCCAATCCGCTTCCTCCAACAAGTGGTCTCACCATAAGCCCGTGTTCTTTATCCTCCTGTGCCAGGTCCAGGAGTCTTCGGTATTGACATAAAGGGTTTCATTCAACAGATTAAAAATTTGCCCGTATGCGCTCATCCACTCCATCAGATACACCCTATCATCTCTACCTTGTTCGTGTTGTTTATACTCCTGCCAGGTCCAGGAGTCTTCAAAGATTTCACCTTTACTCCTCCTCCTATACCTGCTTTCTTTATCCTTGCGCCAGGCCCATGAGTCTTCTCTCGAGACACTAAGCCCACATGCTCCATCTTCAGCTCGCACAGATTCCAGGTTAAACAGGCCGCCCTTGATCCGTGATGAAAAAGAGCTAAAGAACTTTCTCTGATCTACTCAAAACTACACTCTCTCTAATCCGCATAAACCCGTCAACCTTCATTTTTGGTCCGCCAACAAGATTTGGTCTCATAACATGGTCCTCATAGCCCCAAGAGATCCATTTTTAGCACAGTTGAGCATTCCACTTCACTGCACGTGGTTAGGCATAGATTCAGGCTCAAACAGATCAGCTACAGCAGCCTCTTCACAAATCTAGACAAGTTGTAGGTGGTAGCACACAGCCCCGACCCTGCTTCATTTCACATGACTGCTCATTTTACAACACATGCAACTTGAACAAGCTTGACTTGCTGGACACTCATAGCTTGAAATCCTGGCCGTCTTGTCTCCACCCATGTTGACAACCCCAACAGCGGGTAAGAGGTAGCTCTGATACCAAGTGTGACGGTGCATACCTGGTCCCACAGGTCCGCACGTGAAACCCGCACAAGTAACATGGCCCATAGGCATGCAGCACCGCGTCGTGTCCTGGACATGCAGCAGAAGCCAACTCGCAACACACATGTCAAGTCGACACGCCATCGCGTCACGGCATGACCCTGTCGTGTCGTGTCACGTCGCGCCATGGGCCGTTACGCCCTTGATATCCCTCCCACATCGTGTCTCACTCACAGCACGTGTAACACATTTTTCTAACTCGCACAAGGGTACCTTGGCACTTGGAGTCACTGGATCGTGCCACGGAAGAGTTTTGGGCTCACAAGGATCCACAATCAACCATCTTAGAACACGACGCCACGGGGGTGACACGGTTCACAACCCACCTTTCCTCATAAGAAGTCATTGCGACTCAAACTCGGAACAAGGGGCCCAGCTACCTCACTCAAAATGAAAACCTTGCATGCTAGGAGGCAAAAACAATAGTTGCTCCATGAGGCACGGCCTACATGGAGGAGGTGGGGAGACATGGGTTGCCCAAGCCTCACTTCCTTCCCTCATATTGAAGAAGTCCAGGTTAAGACAAAAGAGTGGAAAAAGATGAATAACGAAGCTCTAGGCATCATTGCCTGGGGACTATCTAATGATGTATTGCACCATATCTTTGGCATTAGAGATGCTAAAAAGGCTTGACAAGATCTTTGGAAGTCAAGCCAAAAACTCTAAGGTCAAGTTGTCAATGCAATTCTATAAGCTTGATATAAAAATAACACTTCAATGACTATGCATATTAACAAATTCACAAGTCTAAAAACTCGACTTGCCACTCTAAAGAAAACAATAGATGAAGATGCAGTCACTATTGTACTCCTTGCTAGTGTAAACCAGGATCTTTATGAAAATATTATTTCTACTCTCAGCAATGTACCTAATTTTTCACAAAAAGATATTGAGCACTCTCCTCTTGATGAAGAGAATAAACAGAAGAACAAGAATGCAAAAGATGATGTCCCATCATCTAGGGAAAATCTCTTATACACCAAAGGAGCTGTTGGAGCAAAAGGCCAAGGCTGATGATTCAACTGTGACAACAAAGATCGAATGACATGTCATTATTGTGGTAAGACTGGCCATATAGCCAGTGAATGTTTCCACTGTAAAAGAGCACAACAAGTGTAGAACAATAACCATCATCAAAATCAGTTCATGAAGAAGAAGAAGATGCTTCTGCCATCAACAACTCTGATAGATTTTTTTAAAGAAGTTATCTTTCCTATAGTGAATCTTATGTTTTCCCATAGTGGATTTTGTTTCCCTTAGTGGATTTTCTTTGTAAAAGAAACCCTTGCAAAAGATGTAAAGTTGTCATGTCATCATGTAGGGGGAGCAAAAGCCAGCAAGTGTAGGAACTCATCATTTGAGGGGGAGTGTTGAAAGATATGACAAATTATGTAGCTCCAAGAAGATATGTCTTGAATCCCATATGCATGGTGAGGAGAGTGGAACAACCCAGCTACTATAAAGCATTGCACTTGACTATCACTTTCAAGGATTTGAATGCAATATCATGATGCTTTGTACTTTTAGTTATTGTCATTGTCATTGTCAGTCTCTTACACAAGATTGTGTTTATGAGTCCAAGCTTCCATCTTGGAACCTAATTCACTTGTGTAATAGTTGGTCTATTCATTGTCCATGTCACTATGAATCTGGTCTTCATCTTCCAACCTCCATAGCTGCCATGCTCTAGATCCATGTTTTTCAACAAAACAACCCCCATTCAATGGCAAAGGTAGTTTGTACCAATCATCAGTATGTATTTCTAACTAATTATATCGTGAAAAGCCATCAAGGATGCTTTAAGCCTCCTTGCTTGCCACACAAGTGATCATATGTTCAATGTAAAGAAACAACTAGTTGTCTTTCTTAGTGATCACATTCATCTTTTTGTAGTTAACACGTACTATTTTGATTGGAGATACCTAGTCAGTATGCTCTATTTCATACATGAACCTTGCCTTAAGAAGCTTGTCTAGTTCTTCTCCCATGAGATGCACATAGTTACGGTTTATTGGGTAGGGTCTTTGTTTTGTAGATTTGACACTTGCATCAATCATGATAGTGTGTATGAGCATGTGTGGTGGTACTTCTTTAAGGTGAGTGTAACTCCACATGAGCATGTCTTGAAATTATTTAAGAAGTGTGATGAGTTTTTCTTCATCCTCTTTTGCAAGATCATTGGCAATATATGTGAGTTTAGGAGGCACTCCTTTCCCAACAAGATTTACTTTCATAACCTTCATAGGTCCCTTGATCAGCTTGCTAGATTTTCCTTTTGTTTTGCTCCCAACAAAATGACTACACAATCCCCCTTTTTGAAGCAAGTGAATTTTTTGGGAGATCCTATAGCCTTTTTAAATTGTCATCGATGTTTGCACTTCTTTGAGCTTCCTTTAGCTTTCTCCATTAAAAATGCACTTGTAACTTTATGTAGATTGCTTAGTCAGAGTCGACTACATAATTGTTAGATCTGAGCTTGTCATATCTAGTTCTCAAAGTGAAATTTTCTTTTCATCTTGAACTTTTTCAATCTCAAGTACTTTAGGGACCGAGATGAGGTCTTAGGGTTAAACCTCATTTGACAGTGATTGAGCACTTATAAATCTTCCAACCCTTCCAGCTCTGACTTCACTTTGACAACTCCTACATCTACGAGCATTCCACCTAACTTTTAGGGTCTAGGATCTCTGGTGATTAATCCTATGGCTCTACCATTTGAGTCATAATCTTTGGACCCATCATCGTTTTTTTCCTCATCAATGAATCATTCTCCAAATTTAATTATTTTTTCCTCTTTCACCTCATCAATTTTCATAAAAGATGCAACCAATCTAGCATGATAGTGAAATAATGCTTGGTGCAACCTTATCCACTTCCATTCACTTTGTTGAAGCAAATCTTTGATGATCAATAGGTTGGGTTAGGTGCTTTAGACACCACTACTACTAAGTGAGGATTTTTCTTAACTTGGTATGGTTGGTAGGAATAATGAACCCTACAACATTTGATTAGGATGGTCCTATCAACACTTGACAGGTTTATGTACCAATGGTTTGAGGTCTTGACAAGTTGAGTTGGCCTCAAGTGGACAATTGATGGGTTGGTAAGTTGATACTTCATAATTTGTCAAGTGACATGTGGCAAGCTGGCAAGCTATGTTAATGAGTTGGCAAGTTTTGTTCTATGTTAATGAATTATGTTTCTTGATAGGTTGACAACGAGCTAACCATTTGACAAGTTTATACTTTGATGAATTCATGTGCATTCATCAATGGATTAACAAGTGTTAATTGACGACTGATAAGTTGACCAAGTTTTTATGTTTTGATTGATGAATTAATCAATTCAAGGTTGATGGTTTGATAGGTTAACGCGTTGCCTAGTCAGTTAACAAGTTTTAATTGACAACTAATAAGTTGACCAAGAGTTTATCTTTTGATTGATGAATTAAGCAGTTCAAGGTTGATGGTTTGATAGGTTAACGCATTGCCTAGTCAACAAGTTTTCTACTATGGTTTTACACAAGTTGATGAGTTTTCAAGTCAATGAGGTTTCTTGTTGAACGATTGATAGATTCTCCATTAATTACTAAGTTATGGTTTGATAGATTTGCATCAATAAATTGTCAAGTTTCCCATCAAGTTGATAGGTTTTGCTCGAGGAGTTGACAAATTTCCCTCAATGAGTGGACAAGTTAAAGAGCTTTCTTGTTGTCAAGATGAGCAATTAACAACTTCTCCCAATTGACAAGTTTTTCTTCTACTAGCAAGTTGAAAAATGTTTTGATGGTTGACACATTTGATAGTTTGATGTGTTCAAGCTTTGAGGATTGACCCATTGATAGGTTGAGAAGTTGATGATTGAAAATTGAGGAATCGACAAGTTGTTAGTATAAGTTGGGTTTGATGAGTTTGATTTCACATGTTATGGTTGATAGGTTTGATTTAGCAAGTTGTGATTGATGAGTTGTGATCAATGAGTAAGGTTTGACAAATTTAGATTAAAGAGGATTGATCATTGAGGATTAATGAGCTAATGATTGACAAGTTGACAATCACAAGAAATTGATAATTGATGAGTTTACGATTAACAGGTTGACAATTAATGAGTAAAGAAGTTTTCAATCGACAAGTTAATGGTTGAAGAGTTGACAATTGACAAGTTTATAAGTTGATGGTTGTCTAATAGGTTGACAATTTGGTAGAGGGCTCCTAGCATTAAGAGGAGGCTTCTTACCATGTGTGGTGATTTGTGTACAATTTTGTTTCATTTTTAAAAGGATTCAGTAGGGTGTATCCTGAGAGATTCAAATACTCACAAATATGTAAGCATACAAGAAGGACAAAGAAGGAAAGGTCTTGAAAAAAGAACAAAAACACTAGTTTTTTGGCCAAAACATTCAATGGGAACCTTTAAGGTGATAATAGGTAACATATTTTGAGAAAACACACAAAAACAAAATGCTTTTGGCACAAAAAAGAGAGTGGCAAGGCGATGTGTTTTGTACCTTGTGGTGGCCTTTAAGTGCATTGGCAATAACATTTAAGCTAGCTAGCGGTGGCCTTTAAGTGCATTGGCAATAACATTTAAGCTAGCTAGCGGTTGGAATCAATCAATGTTGGAGATGCAAATGTCATTGAAGCTGCCTTGTGATCCCATCATCCCAATAACCACTACCAGGAATAATTATTGCCCTAGCAACCTATGTGCCTGGTAGGATACATGCAAAGAAGTTGTAGCAATAAGAGGGCTACAGAAGTAGTACAAGGCACACACAAAGCAAATGTGACAATATGGGAAGCACATTGAGAAAGAATAGCATAGAAGGAAGGGAAAAGTTATCTCTTAGAGTTCCCTTCCTCTTGAGATTAGGGTCATTTTTTTGTTTTTGATAATTAAATAAAATTTTAATTATCATAACATTTTTTTTCCCCTTTTGATGGATTCGTACGATAGTCACATGCAATGGACTCTCCTCTTCAACCCTCTATCTTGTGCATTTGGACACCCATCTAAAGCTTATTTTGTGTGTGGAGGTTTTTTTGCTTTCCCTACATCACAATCTCGGCCTTTTCTCTTTCCCAAGAGATTGAGCATACATGTGTGAGATGTGCTCTCGACTCTTTGTAGTGTTGAGTCACTTTAACAATTAAATCCCTTGTTTTTCACTCCTAAGCATACAATGGTATTCCCTTTTGTTTTAATCTCCTAGTAAAAGATTTAAACTCCATGTTGACATTGTGGTCAAAAATAAAAACTTGATCTTATCCAACAAAAAGGAAAATTCTAAGTTCTAATTCAACCACACAATGAAAGCTAACTACTTGCAAGAAGTACCCTATCCTATTCTGCCATACAAAGCATGTAAGTGATTGTGTGGCCAATGTGTCCTTATCCTAGCAACATAACCCAAAAAATATTGTGCTCACATGCCCAACGTCAAGACTATAGACACGCCCTTATTATTTCAAGGGTTTCACGACTATCTCTCACATAGCCTTCTCGCATGGACACATGAATGTAGTTGGACTTATCAATACCTATCACATTGTCATGCTTGCTCGGTGAGTCATGCTCCATGGTCCATGCATATGCTCACTTGCTTGTCTCCTTACTCCCATTGTTACTGCGCTTAAATTAACCACCAATTAAGGAGATGAAGAGAGGTAGAAAAAACTTCACTTGTCACATCCCTCGCTCCCCCATTCTCCCTATTTCACATACTCTCACTATCACTTGCAATGCACCAAGAGAATGGAATGAGAAGAAGAGAAGGACATAAGAGCTTCTCACATGATGTTCCCCTCCCTCCCTCCCTCCCTCGCTCTCTCACTCACTCTCTCTCCCCCCACTTTTGTCTATTTTCTCTCTCTACAAACACA
The DNA here is from genome assembly GCF_053477565.2 of Lygodium microphyllum. NCBI lineage: Eukaryota > Viridiplantae > Streptophyta > Polypodiopsida > Schizaeales > Lygodiaceae > Lygodium > Lygodium microphyllum. The sequence continues at coordinate 151,834,906 of NC_141145.1, forward strand.
CATATAACCTCTCCCTTTGCACATACACAAACGTATACCATGTATATACATGTGCACTCTATCTCTTCCACCCAATCCATTCTCTTTCCACTTTACACCCTCTCTCCACTATTTTTGGGTTAAAATTTTACTTTCCATCAATAATGTGGCCTCTGTGTGTGTGTGTGTGTGTGTGTGTGTGTGTGTGTGCGTGCTGCGTGCGTGCGTGCGTGCGTGAGTGAGTGAGTGAGTGAGTGAGTGAGTGAGTGAGTGAGTGAGTGAGTGAGTGAGTGAGTGAGTGAGTGAGTGAGTGTGTGTGCGCGCGCGCGCGTGCGTGCATACATATGGGACCGTGCATGCGCACGTGTTTAATAAACAATTCCCCTAAAAAATTCAACCATATATATCTAAGAACAAAGCATGACCAAAAGGCCTTATATTAATGAGTTTTATATACCAATACTCTTTTCCATAAACAAAACTTTTGAAAACAAAAAGAAACTATTATCTTCAACTTTTTTTTTTTGCATGAAGAACCCTAGACATCTACAAGCAATAGCATCTAGTTTTGCAAGGTTGGATATTATACCTACATCCATCCATATAGGTGGAAATCTAGCTGCATTTGTGGGACTATAGGAATTATCATTTCTAATGACTTATAATCGATGTCGATGATAACAATATCTTCTATCTTAGCTAGCCCTAGACTCAAAGTAAATTTCATCATAAGCAAAAAAAGGTAGAATTTTATTGACCAAAGGTCATTTATAGCGTAATTATTTTCTTCAATCATTCTAGGTAGGTAAGACATTCTTACAGAGTTCATACAATTTCTATTCAATATAAACTTTGTGGATTTTTCACTTTTTTTTTGAATTTATATTTACTAATATTTTGGGTTCAATACTTATTACTTTACCCGAAGCTAGCATTTACATTCAAAATAAGAATAATATTAGTGTACAAATGCAAAAAATAGAGAATGGCCAACTAAATTACTTCTAGTATTGACCAATTATGTCAATTTTATTGTAATATATTAGGCGATTGTAAATAAGTCATCTACTATAAATATTATTTGAACAAATTGAAGAAGCAACTAGGCTATGCTAGTTAAAGTTCAATCTATCAATTTTAAAAGGTGAAATATAGAGAATGGCCAAATAGATTACTTCTAGTATTGAACCAACAAGTCAAGTTTATCATAATATGTTAACAAGTGTAAATACTAACTAGTCTTATGAATTTTGAAGAACTAATATGACTATACTAATTAAGGTTCAACATTCAATTTTAAAAGGTGAAAATGAGATAGAGGGATATCTAGATTACTTCTAGTATTGACCAATCACGTCAATTTTATCACAATATGTTAGGGAGCTAGTCTACAAAGCACCCATTATAAATGTTATTTGAATAAGCTAAAAATTTGACTCGACTATGCTAGTCAAAGTGCAATAAGTTACTTTTACGATATTGAGTAGGAATAGTAGCCACCCACAATACCCTCTTTCTGGTTTTAATCAATATGCTAATGTTGAATAAGCTATGTTAACCTCCACAACCCCCTATTTGTGGATTTAATTAGTATACTAATGTTGAATCAACTATGTTATCTTGTGTAAAGCTCAACTTCCTTTAAACAAAGTTAAGTTGTTGCTAATGTTTTATTGACCATGGCTAATACATCTCAAGGTTTATTTTTAAGGTGAGCCTAGGACTAACCCATTTAAAGGGAGATTTTTATTAGTATCGATGCTATTAACTCAAATTAATGACTAAAGTTGGAAGTATTATATTACAACTTAAACTGATGACTAATTAACTCATAGTTAATCAAAGTACTCCTAAATTATGACATGGATCTACAAATGCAAAGAACAAGCTCGTAAAGCCTTGTATGAGTTAATAGTAATATCTAATGCAAATTTAGGGTTTACATCCAAATTATAGCATAGAAGTATAAATTTCACGAAATTAATGTCACTGATCAACAAATCAAAGGGGCTTATTGGGATGGATCAATAAATCAAAAAGTGAGCCATCAAGTCATATATGAGTTAATATTGATGTATTTATGTAGATTTATGCTAGTGCATGAACTATGGTATATAAGTCAATAAGTAGTTAATTACTTAAAGAACTTTTAGTTTCTTACTAATTAGTATATCCCTAAGATAATAAACAAATACCAATGTAAAGCTTATCATTTCTTTAAGGTAATGAAATGCCCTAGGAAAAATCAAAAGAAGGGATAATTTTCAAGGAACTACTACCAGCTTATGCCAACAACTGTATTTTTGGAGAAGTTCATATTAGCAAGTTTTATTATGCATACCATAAATTCCAAAAGAACACATACATGCCAAATAGTAAAAATAAAAAATAGAGCACCATTGTGTTTGTAAGTAAGTTACTTGTAAGTATAAAAATTATTTACAACATTATGAGTTTTTTTAAAAAGCTAGAATATCCATGCACCATTATAGCATCAAATAATACCTACTGAAATATGCTATTAAAACTATGTTACAAGTAGTGTTAGATAATAGGCTAAATCACACATCAAATATAATCATTTTATATCAATAAACCTATAGGTCTTTACAACCATACTACTCAAAGTGCATGCCCATAAATGCATTTCAAGAGGCTTGAACTAGGCTCTTATATTGTAGTAGTGCCTATGTTCTGAAAGTTAATTCTGGAAATAAGTAGGGGTAGTACCCTTAAAAATTAAGACATACTTACAATGGACTAAAACTAAATGTATGTTAGCGTAAACACTAGGACATGCTTATAATCAACTAGAACTCAATATCATGAAAAACAATTGCATGTAGTCATCGTATTAGCATAATGACTTCATATTTTACTTAAGTTAATTGCAAATACATGACCTCAATCAAGATAACATGAGTTGATTGTGGCTTACCTAATTTTTCAAATTAGAAAGATAACATGCAGTTCATCATCCCTACAACATTCTTAAATATAACTAATGTTAAAGAACCAACATCCTAAAGTATATAAATAATATACCGTCAATTATGCCCTTGAAACAAAAAAATTGATGGAGTTGTCAGGGATTGAATATTTATATAGTTACCCAATATTTTTGGAAATAGGGTGTATGATTACCATGTTGGTATGCTTACATTGATTCTTGTTTACTCTTGAGCAAGTCATAAATAATTGATAACCAGCTAAAAGCCCACCGAGTTAGATCAAAACCTCATCACCCAAATATATACAAAAAAAGCTTAGGGGGCCCATTACTCTCTCTCTCTCTCTCTCTCTCTCTCTCTCTCTCTCTCATGTGTGTATGGTGTATGTGGTAGAGGAGGCTTGTTGATTGGCATGCACTATGAATTTGATGTGTGTGTGTGTGTGTGTGTGTGTGTGTGATATAGGGGGTCTATTCAACTAGCATGCATTGTAAACTTGGTATATGCATGTCATGAAGACTAATGAGGCAATCCTCTCTAATCATTCTCTTGTCACTCACTATGTGTATGCATACAAATTCCCCACACATATGCATGGCAAGTAGAGCCCCTCAATTGGCATGTGCTATGTATGTCATGAGGTGGATTGGCGTGTGTCATATATTTGACATATACATTTCACAATACCTCTATCTTGTGATGGGTGTATATGTTGGGCTACAAGATGCTTGTCAAATAGGCACTCACTTGTGAATTTGGTAAGTGACTATCTTTTGGCAAGTATATCATAAATGACATGGCACTATGTCATGCACTCAACATAGAGATATCATTTTTGTTATGAACCCTCCCTTTCTCCCTAGGAGAGGATGGGTACTTGCTTGTGAATTCATCCAGTTCGTGTCTTAATGGGCTACAACCACAAGTGATGAGTATTTAGTCCTGCGCTTGGTCAGATAATGTCTTGATATGTTGATTGTCTTATATCATCTAATGGGATGGGTATTTAGGTTGTATATTTGATCCCCAAAAAAGTCCTCTCCAATGTTTTTAACTTGAAGATATATTTTAAGAACCAATTTAACTTAATTGATGCCACGCAATGGTATTTTTTAATTGAAGATAGAATACAACACTAAATTTTTCATGAAATAAACAATTCCAAGATCGATTAACTCATTGTTATTGTTTTCATTACCTTGAACCCCAAACCATACTACATCCACATAAGATAGAATGCTAAAATTTGACTCTTTTTCTCTTATCATCATCATCATCATCATCATCATCATCATCATCATCATCATCTCTCTCTCTCTCTCTCTCTCTCTCTTTCTCATTCCAATATAGATTAAGATGACATTTTTATATTCATTACCTTGGAGCCATATGTATGTAATTGTCATGGTAAATGATGTACATACATATGTAAAAAAAATGATTATCTATGAATGCTAGATTTTACTTCTTATTATCTTACTCTCTCTCTCTCTCTCTCTCTCTCTCTCTCTCTCTCTCTCTCTCTCTCTCTCTTTCATTCCAATATAGATTAATATGACATTTTTATATTCATTACCTTGGAGCCATATGTATGTAATTGTCATGGTAAATGATGTACATACATATGTAAAACAAATGATTATCTATGAATGCTAGATTTTACTTCTTATTATCTTATTATCTTATTCTCTCTCTATCTCTCTCTCTCTCTTTATGAAACCTTGATAATCACAATGAGAAAAATTAGTATTATTATACTCATTATCTTGGACTATTAGTCTAACATCATGGTGAGTGATGTCTAAATGCACTTATAATGACTAATAATTTTGATTATGTTTGCAAGTTTTAACAAATTACTTTTGTGCATATGCGTTTGTTGATTGTGTTTGTGAGTTTTAACTTATTGTTTTTTTCCTAGGGTGTTAGGTTAAGCCTTTGCCACCGTGCTCATATGCTTGTTTTTCTTTCTTGTGGAGAGTCTAAAAAGATGGCCTTCAAACTTGCTAAAGCATTGCACATTTTCCTTATAGAAGCCATCTCATCTACCATAAATGAGTGAATAGGGCAAATCAATAGTAGCAAGGTTACACTTAGCAAACTTCTACAATCAGGCATGTATTGTCATGTACACAGTGCTGTAAGAACAGGGATATCCGCATCTAGTTGCTAAGGGACTTTGGGACCGCAAAAAACCTACAAAAGGTTAATTCATCGACTGCATGATGTAGTACTTTCACTTATGAACCCCTCAGATAACAATTTTCCATCTCTTCAATGGCAAGACAATTAAACTCAATGATGCCTCGATTGTTGGGGTAAAAGGCCCTTGGGCCTACCCGTCTACACTGACTGCCCATATTCTTTATTCATATATATGAGATAGTGCAATAAGGCTACCATATATCATTCTTGACATCACCTACATTGTGTGTGCTCTTCTCTCCCGCATCTTCCTCTTCTCCTTCTCCACTCCATTGTATCTCCTTCAACTGGCATCAGAGCTTTGGATCAGAGCTTGATCGTGGAGCTTGGCCCGACACTACTTTAGCCCAGATTGAAGACCTAGAGCTTGGAGCTTCAATGCCAGCCATGGCTTCTTCCCCCCAAGGTAAGATTTCATCTCCCGCCTCTTCCCAACCCTCATAGGCTCTTTCCAGGTGTTCATTGGATTTATTGGCCACCTTGTATGCCCCCATTTGCCCCCTTATCCTCAAGATAACTAGCAAGCCCCATAGTAGCAGCTCGCGTTTTTTTTGCGCCTATTTCAAAATCTGGCTCAAAAATCCCATTTTTTATCATATCTCGGGCATCCAGAACGCAATTTAGGCAAGGTAAGAGTCTAACTTGGGTTTTTGGCACGCTCTGGATGCAATGGTGATGTCAGATTTGCCAAATTTTGAACACGGAATTTTTTTGCAATAGATCTAAGTTTGATTTATAGTAAGAAAATGTCATGCTCTTAGCTTATGTGATGCTCCTGAGGCTTGGTATTTGATGCCCAGATGCTTTGGGGATGTTTGCCCAATGTTTTGAGATGCTTTGGGACTTGGTTTGAGCTTCCATAGCTCAATTTATGGCTTATGCATAATGCTCTTTATTGACATTTGGGTGTCATGTTGGATGTATTGATGCTTGGTCATCATGGTTTATGCCTGGATATGCTATTTGAGAGCTATTGAGCCTTGATTTGGATGCGGACACTTCGTTGTTGGTTGGGATTTATGCTACCTTGGTTGACAAGTTATTTTACCTCCAATTTGGTTATGCCTATGGTCTACGGGTGCTCCCGACTACTCAGGATGATATGCTTATGTATTTGGATGATGCCACTTTGATGTTTATGCTCTTGAATGCTTCTTGAGCAAAGAGTAGAGCTCAATTCTTGGTTCATTGTCATTTTCTTTGTAGCTGGCATTTCACTTGACAAGGTTTATGCCTCGTGCTACCCATTATGGGACTGATGTTTGATGTGGATGCTTTTGGAATTGGTTTCAATATGGCAGATATTTGGGCTTAAATCGACTTGCATTTGAGAATTTTTTGGAGCAGTTTGCATTTGGTCGGCTTATCACTTATGCAGCTTGGATGCTATTTCGCCCTTAATGCCCCGATTATGGATCTTGGATTTACTTGGATGCAGATACATGTTTGAGCAGTGCTTCTTCCATTGTCTTGGCAGTTGATTATTGAGATTTCATTGCTCATTGATGCTTGGTTCTTTGCGGGTTACTCCTTGATCAGTGGACTTCTTGATAGTGCTTGGGTTTAGTAGTTATGGCTTTGTTGCTTGTGTTGCGTAGCTTCTATCCTAGTTGGGTTGCTTTTGCCCATACAAGTCATAGAGTAGTTGCTCTTGATGCTTACCTGGCTATGCACTTTGTCTACCGTCATGTACTTTATAGAGCCACTTATTTGGATGTTGTTGTATAGATACTTGGGCTTTTCCTTGAGCTTGACTCTTGCAGGATTTTTTGCCTCTTGCTGGTCTTGGCTTGACTTGGCTTTTCCTAAATGGCATTATGTATTGCAGAGCTATGCTTACGTGTATGGTTATGGGCTGATTTTATGGCTGAAATACGTATGCTCTTATGATAGATGTCTTTTGCTTTATGCTACTATGGTTGGCTATGTCATGCAGTTACCTACAAGGTTTGTTCATGTGGGAGCTTCTGGATCTTTGCTTGATATCTCTATGTTCCCTTTTCCGTTACAGATGGATGAGTCCTTGCAACAACATGCTTCCACCACTGATGTACTCATAGACAATTGTCTTGATGAGCAGGTTCCCTTTGTTGATAGCCCTACACTCCTTGAGATCTTCAGATGTCTTGGATAGCCCTATTGATGAGGCTTTAGATGCTTCGTCATCTTCTTCTTCTACAGATGTATGCTTCTATTGTGGGAAGCTTAGGCATGTTAAAAGAAAATGTTTTAGATGGATTAGAGAGCAACAGAGACAAAGACGGACTCGACATGAGTAGAGAGTCAGAGATACAGGAGATGTAGCGGGTGTTACCACTACTGCTAGTGGTGAGGTACATGTTGTTACCCATGATGATGCAGTTGAGCATGTACTCCTATCATCTAGTTTCCCTACAACTTTCTTTCTCAGTGATACAGCCTATGCCTCGGATTGGCTATTGGATTCGATGGCATCTTGTCATGTTACTCCACATAGAGCATGGTTCTCTACTTACAGGGAGTTTGATGGATGCATTTCTTCAAACTTATGCTATTCTTGGTATAGGGGATATACACCTAGATTTGCCTAATGGGACTTCTCTTATGCTCCATGATGTCTTACATGTTCCTATGCTCAATAAAAGCTTGATTTCTATCTGTCAATTGCATGATGTAGGTTTTAGTGTCTCTCTTGCAGATTGATCTTAGAAGATCAGTCGTGGTTGCTTGGTCTTGGCCAGAGGTACTAGAGATGGTTCTCACTACCCAGTGCATGTCTCTCATGTGGGAGATTATATTATTGCAGTTACGCAAATACCACATGCATTGTTATGGCATTATCACCTAGGCCATATGCACCACAGAGAGATGGAGATCTTGTCTCGTTCAGACTCATTGTTGCCTCCTATGTCACATGTAGATCTTGATGTTTGCCCTGATTGTTCTTATGGTCCTTGCAGAGCCCCTTTGGCTCATGGTGATCGTGAGAGGCATGAACCTCTAGATCTTGTCCATTGTGTAGTTTATGGACCTATGCCTACCCACTCAACTTGGTGGAGCTTTGCATTTTGTGACCTTTTTTGGATCATGCTACCCACCGTGTTTGGGCTTTTCCCTTCGTACGGATTGAGGATGCCATAGTTATGCTTGGTAGGTTTATGGATTCTGTTGGTTGCAAGCCTCGGTGCTTGCAGATAGATTATGAGAGTCATGCTATCTCTCCCAACTTTTAGTCCTATTGTCAGTAGTCTGGCATTGATTTCCTATGCCCATGGTATTACGGGATTGCTCATGGCATGTGCCTGACTCTACAAGCAAAGGTTGCTTCTATGCTTACCACAACTAGGTTATCTTATGGCTTTTGGGCTAGGGCCCTTATGACGGCAGTCTACTTGCTTAATAGGACACCGTGTCTAACTTTGGATGGTATTACACCACACGAGGCATGGAGCGGCATGAGACCCTCCTATGATTACTTGAGGATGTTTGGCTGCCATGCATTTGTATGTATGCCAGATATGCCTATGTCACGCAGATGTATCCTCCTTGATTATGGAGATGGTGACTTTCAAGCTTACAGGTTATGGGATTTGGATGCCCAACAGGTTATACGCAGTCGTCATGCTATCTTTTATGAGATGCAGACATCTCTCAAGCCTCTTGATGCACATTCAATGAGCTTTATGGTTGATGCTGCAGCCATATATCAGTCTTCCGCTTTGCTGAGGTCGCATACTATCTTGAGACCCTGTCTCCAGGATGCTGGCCCTTCTTCTATGATTGACTTTGGAGAGTCTATGTGCTCTCAGCTGTCTCCTATACGCCATACTGATGCTATGTGCTACTCTGATGCTTATGCATTATAGCCTTGCACTCATGAGTTGTGCTTGCTTCATGAGAAGCATTCTTGGATTGCTCCACTGTATGGAGCTGCACTATCCCTTGTCTCCTGGATGTCATGGACTCGAGGATGCTTGACTCTTCTTTTGCAAAGGTTCCCGCTTATTGCACAGCTCGCTTTCCGATTGGGTGTTGGGTGAGATGTCATGATGTCTCTTTTTCTTTTCTTTGTTTTTTCACTCCCTGGTCCATTGGCCTTTTAGTGGGAGGTTGTTGGGGTAAAAGGCCCTTGGGCCTACTCGTGTACACTAATTGCCCATATTCTTTATTCATATATATGAGACAGTGCAATAAGGCTGTTATATATCATTCTTGACAGTGCCTACATTGTGTGTGCTCTTCTCTCCCGCATCTTCCTCTTCTCCTTCTCCACTGCCATTGCATCCCCTTCATTCATATAGGGTCCGTATCAAGAGTGCAAGTACAAAAGAATAATTGAGCACCTACACACAATGCTGTAAGAATAGGGATATCCACATCTAGTTGCCAATGGAGTTTAGGACCCCTGAAAACCTACAAAAAGTTAATGCATCAACTATACGATGTAGTACTTTCACTTGTGAACCCCCCGAATAACAAATTTTCATCTCTTCAATGGCAAGAAAATTAACCTCAATGATGCCTTGATATAGGGCCCATATCAAGAGTGCAAGTACAAAAGAATAATTTAGCACCTACACACAATGCTGTAAGAACAGGGATATCCACATCTAGTTGCCAATGGACTTTAGGACCCCAAAAACCTGGAAAATGTTAAAGCATCAACTATACGATGTGGTACTTTCACTTGTGAGCCCCCGGAATAACAATTTTCCATCTCTTCAATGGATAGACAATTAAACTCAATGATGCCTTGATATAGGGCCCATATCAAGAGTGCAAGCACAAAAGAATAATTGAGCACCTGCACAAGCTAGAAATGGACTTCAAACTAGATCTAGACACGGTCCCCAACATGGAGAAGAGAGCTATAATTATGGGGGTGATTAACAATATACCACACATAATTCATGAGTTGGTGATGTACATAATATTAATGTAATGACTTGCATGTAAATAATATAGTGCTAGACTTCACAAAAAAATGCCCCCAAGATTGGCATAATGGATTGGGGTCTAATGCTCAAATCTAGCATAGCAAGGTCAAGCCTAACTGGCAATGTGGTGCATTAGATGAGCCCATGCATGTCATTGATGGACGCTAAAGGAAAGGTGAATAAGAAAGAGAAGGCAATGAACTACACTAAAGATTTACATCCCCATGTGCCAATTTGCTTGCAATAAGGAGTTTGATGCGTATCCTACGGGTTGGCTCATCATGTGCCTCATTGAATTTTGGAAATTATGCCAATACCTTTGGCTTCGTATTGAGTGGAGGGTGCTTTTGACAAAATGCTAATGCATTTGATAGATTTTGAGGCCATGGAGTGCATCCTAGCAGATGATAGGGCCCTTTGACCATCCTTTGTTGATTTGGATGATTTTTTGAGGGAAAAATACAACCCCAACCTTGCAAATGTATCCAATGGTGCCTTGTAATGAGCACCAATTTTAGCAATACATTGTGAAAATATAACTCAACAACTTTCATTGTCTTTATGACTCATGAGTCAAATGTTGTGTAATTAGATAGTGAATCTAGCTATTTTAGCAATTAATTTGTTACCTCTGAATTTGTAATTGGCTTTGTTGGCTGCTACAAGCCAAACCCTAACTGTGTCTTTTTGGGCAGCCATAGCCAACAAGCTCCAAGCTTGACATTTTGGCATTTTTACACTTTGAGCTTCATTAATAGTGATTTTAATAACTGAAACAGAGTCTCTGAATCCTATTCCAGAGTCTAAAGCTCTTGGGCATGCTCAACGGACATCACCAAGGATCGGGAAGCCGACTTCCAGCCGGGTTCCAATCAAGCACTTCACTAAGCTTGACAATAGTATTTTCTTAACACTAATCATAAATCATCAGTTGAATAGCTTGCTGGGTATTCACTAAAACCCAGTGAGTTTTTTTATTCCTCTTCATATATTGTTGTAAGGTTATGTGTAAAATGAATACATAGACCATTATGCACAAGAAGTGTATTGCATACCGTAAGTGACATTGTCTCAAGTACATTGGTCAGTGAAATCAATAGCATGAGTGTCATCATACTCTCCTCGGAATCATCAGCAACAAGCATTGAGATCATAGACAAACCGTGTCCAACACAAGCTTCATCCATTAAGCCATATCACAAGGAGGAGCCTGAAGTCCAGTCTAGGTTTACTTCATTAAAACCTAAAAAGACTATTAAACCACGGAAGAAGCTTGCACATAAGAAAGGACCACCAAAGTCATACTTTGAAATATTACACTTATATGATTTTCAGCCCTTCTCTTCATTGCAACTTTGACTTCACTTTGTCTAAATTTGCTTCCGCATTCAGTGAAAGGTTTGTAAGGGACTAGACACTGCCCTTGTCCTAACAAGTGGTAAGACCTTCCCAATGACCACAACATATGCTGATGTCCGTCCTCAAATTCGAAAGTTTGATGGTAAGGATTTCCACCCATGGCAGGTACTTATAAAATACAAAATGATGGAGAGAGGGTATTGGCCTCTTATTCAAGGTAGTAGAGTTGTAAACTCTGCAAATATGATTGATATAGAGGATGACCAACGTACTCAAGCAATCATAATGCTACACTTAGATGAATCCCTGATTCATCATGTTGATCAACTAAACACTGCTAAAGAAAAATGGGATGAGCTTGAAAAGCTCTATGGAGCCACTGGCAAGAATACTAAAATGTTCCTTAAAATTGAATTCTTTAGCTTGGAATATCGTTCAGGAGAAGATTTGGGAAAATTCATTTCTCATATGAAGGGACTTATGGCACAGCTTGCTTCTGTACAAGCTCCAATACTTGAAGAAGATGCTATTGCTATTCTCCTAAAAGCTGTAAAATAGGTGTTTCCTACTCTTGTAACCACTCTCACCAACATTCCAGATCCTACTTTGGCAAGTACCATTCAATTCTGTTTGGATGAAGAAAAGAGGAACCACAAAGAAAGCAGCAACAGTCAGGCAACTTCAAATTCTCGTGAACAAGTATTGGTTCATACAGTTCTCACTAAATGTTCTTTCTGTAAGAAAAAAGGACATCTTGTAAACAACTGCTGGAAGAAGTATCACGAGAAGATGAAATGTAACAAATGCAAGAAGACAGGGCATATAACAAGTAAATGCCCCAACACTCCTGAAATACCCAAAGAATTGGTGGCCAACTATGTCTCCAATTCATCTAAAGATCGACTGTTTTGACTATTTAAATCATCTACCCAAAACAACCTTGTAAGCCTGATTTATAAAGGCATCCCAAAAAGGGGGGGGATCTTTTACATGTCTTGTAATCCAATGCCACCCTGGCATTGAGGGGGGGTGTTAGAAGATGGGCATAGAAACCCACTATAAGCAAGGGAGTATAAGGGCAGATGGGTGTGAATAGCCCTAGGGGCAGGGAAAACCCTAACCCTAGCTAGAAAAGGGCTATATAAACAGCCTATGGGTCACTATCATTTGAGAGAGAGTGTACCCAAGTTGTACTCTAAGCAACTTAGTAAGCAAGATTTCATTCTTGTACTTTGACCTCTTCTCTCCCTCTTGTGCACACATTCTACTGTTGCAAACTCTGATTCTCAACAGGATAGGATCGAGGAATCGGAGTGGAAAGCTCAGGGTTCAGTGTTGTACACCAAGCCTGAACAGGGCACAAATAAGGAAAAATGGAAACAAGGAGGACTTAGATGTGTCGCTCGCAAGGGGGTGTCAGGAAGACTAAGGTTGTACTTAGCAAGGGTTTAAGGCCCTAGGAGGAAAGGGAAAGCATCATTTGCAGTCTTAGCTTTGAGAGAGAGAGAGAGAGAGAGAGAGAGAGAGAGAGAGAGAGAGAGAGAGAGAGAGAGAGAGAGAGAGAGAGAGAGAGAGAGAGAGAGAGAGAGAGAGAGAGAGAGAGAGAGAGAGAGAGAGAGAGAGAGAGAGAGAGCTTGCAGGCCACGAGTTCACATCAGATTGATCAGAGCGTGTCGGAGTTTTCTACAAGATTCAGGTACATGAGACCCTTAGCCTACACCCTTACTTGAATTCTGGAAGGTCTTGTAGGTGAAAATAGCTTGAGTGTGGAGATTTTCAACAAATTGTAGTTGACATTGTTTCGACCGGTGGAATCAAATGCTCTTCCCAGAGTCTGATTCTCAGAACTGGACATTTGATTTCGTGAAATTGGACGCTCGGACCAAAGACCTTGTCCGATCCAAAAAATCAAACACTTAGGATCGGACCCGCCACGTCACCGCTTAGACAACCCACCCTCGTCAGATTTTGAGAATTGAACGAGAAGAAATCGAACACACCACCTCATTTGATCGGACACTCGACCTGTCCGATTGCAACAATCGGACCACAAAATTGGACCGAATGACCTGTCTGATTGGATACCTATCCAAATTGGCCCAAGTGCCCTTATCTGATTTCGTGGATCACACATATTCAAATAGGACCAACCCACACTATCCGATCGGACACATCTTGTCCGATTGTGACAATTGGATGTGACCCTATCCAATTTTGAGAATTAGATGTTGGTGAATCGGACGTCTGATTTTTGAAATGGGACTCTGGTAAATCGGACACATCCTGAGAAAAAAATCTAGAAATTTGACAAACCCCAACCAAAGAAGAGTGTGACTCGCACTGGAAGAACCCATCGAACACCTTACAGACAGTTGTAGGCCCAGAAATTGTGATCGAACAGCCAGGAATCATGCGACATCATATTTCCACAAAGTTGACCTGTTTGGAGCTGTGGGCTGGTTGAAGACCCATAATTGACCCTAAACAAGCTAAACGGCATAATGCAATGAAAAACCCTATAAGCCAGCGAGGACAGCTAGAAATCGAACATACAAGCCTATGAGGCCAAACCATAAATGAGAGTGCTAGAGTTCGTAGACACTTTGTTTTCTCACTCATTCTGATTTTCAGCACTCAAAACACACTTGAGAAGAGCTAAGAGCCTGGTTGTGCACAGTGCGCGGAAAAGAATACATATGCACAAAGTGAGGATAAGTTGAGGACTGGTTGTAATTAATAAGAAACTCACTCAAACATAAAACCTTGAAGGAACCCACCAGTAAGAGAAGATCCCAAGATATAGATGGGTGATCGAATCCCCAAAAGTAGGACCAAGCAAATAACATAGCTGAAAAGTCGCAGACGCAACAAGGACCGTCGACACTATCATGGAAGTAGATCTACTCAGCCTCATCAACCTGATCAAAAACTTGGCAGAACATGAAGTCTTGGATATGGAAGAGGGCAGCTCAGGCCTTAGAAGCAACAAAGAACATGACCTAGGGGATTTCCCTAAGGCTATTCAACAATTAGTGAGCAAATATGATGCGCAAACTTAGCGAGAATACTACGATAGACCTGCAAAGGACATCATAGCAAATCTTGAGGAGGAGAGGAAACTAGCACGCAAGGCTCTACAAGGCATGGTCGCGTATGACCAGGATCAATAGACTAGGAGCTTACACTAGAGCATGGAAATGCGAGAGATCCAGAGAGAATGCTAGCCCTAGCACGCAGAAATTGGATAGAGAGAAAGAGAGTGCTAGAAGGAGACCTTATGCTAAGCCAGCTTCTGACAAAGTGGCTGCTAGATAACACGGCGGCAGAGCAAAGAACTGCAACATTAGCAACATTGCTATTGGCAGGGCACGGAGTCAGCCAAGGATCTAAGAGTCAATCGAAAATTCTAGTGGTAGCAAAGTAGTTGGACAAATACCAAGCAAACAATGACTTGTATAGGTTTGTGGAACAGTTTGAGCAGGTCTGCGAGGCCAATGGCCTCACTCATCCTACTCAATGCTCCCAATCTTTTGGACTGTGCTTAGTGTAAAAATTACACGGCGCAGCGAATAGAATCTGAGAAAGAGATAGAGATAGAGAGTACACAACAGATAAGAGGAGAATTAGAAATTTTCTTTAGATCCAAACAACTAATATAGAGATTGGTCTGTCCACCCATGCGCTTCCACAGTGAAGCTTAGATGGCGATCTAGACAGAAGATAGGTGAAGAGCTTAAGGCTAGCTGGAACAACTCTGACTGGGTGAAAGATAGATGATTGATGGCTGTGAAGGGGTTTAGCTTTTATAGCCCGTGAAGGCGGTTAGGTTGACATGATCGACCTACCATATGAGGCTCCACTAGTCAGCCAAGGAATATTCCCTTTACCATCGGCCAGAGGGTCCACTGGCCCCCCTTGGACCCCCAGCCCCCAGGGGCCACTTCCGCAACCCCTTGACCCCAAAATAGGGGCCCCTTTTTACTCCCTTACCCCGCAACTTGATGCAATGTGCCTCGAGTTGCTACCAGCTTAACTACTCAATCCAACCCAAAGATTAGACCCACAATGGCCACCTTTTTTCCATCCGGTCACATAGACCTCATCTAATACACAAGTCAAGTCTCAACCAATGTCCGGGCTCACGTTTGGCTTCTCCTCATAATGGGGGCCTTACAAATTTGAGCACCATGGATCATTGCTGGCACCTTATGAGGGTGGGGCATTGAGCATATCTAACACAGCCCCTCAATGTCCACCCATAGGTGAACTATCTCCTCGGCCCAACGTCGAGTCTCTGAAGATGAACTTGAAGTAGATCCTTTGTAAGTGCTTTGGTGAAGATATCTACTCCATTCTCCTCTGTTGGACAGTAGACCAGTTCCACTATCCCATCCTCCATCAAATCATGCACATAGTGATACTGGATCTCTATATGTTTGGTGCGTGCATGAAACACTAGATTTTTGGCAATGGCAATGCAACTCTGATTGTCACATCTCAGCACAGTTAGTTCTTCATCTTGCACTCCCATATGCCATAGGATCCTTCTCAACCATATTGCTTCACATGCAACAAAACAAGTTGCCTTGTACTATGCTTCAGTAGAAGACAATACCACTGTAGGCTGCTTCTTACTAATCCAAGAGAAAATTCCTGAAAGAGAAACAATAACTAGAAACTGACTTCCAGGAATCACTACCTCTTGCTCAATCTGAGTCACAATTCCCCACAAGAGAAGTTCCATAATTGTATGTGATACCATAGTCAAGAGTTTCCTTCAAGTATCTGAGCACTCGCATCCTAGCCTTCCAATGACTGTCATGAGGTTTATTTGAGAACCTGCTCAAAACACCAATAGCAAAACTGATATCTGTTTTGGTATTACACAAGTAGATCAGATTGCCAGCCATCTTCTTGTACCTCCCAATGTCTGCCAGTGCTGATGTATCCTCAACGGATAACTTTGCATTCACCTCCATAGGTGTAGCTATCTCCTTGCACTCGGTCATGCCAAATGCCTTCAAGATCTCCCATGCATACTTCTTCTGAGAGATGAAGATCTTTCCTGGCTCTTGCTAGACTTCAATTCCCAAGCAATAGTGTAGCAAGCCTAAGTCTGTCATTTCAAACTCAGAACTCAAAGCCTTTCGAGTTTGGTTGATCATATCTTCATAGTCACTTGTAATAAGAAGGTCATCCACATATAGGACAATCACTACAGACTTTTCACCATCCCTGTAAACATACAAGTTAGCATCTGAGGCACATCTTTTGAAGTTTAAGCTTAAAAAGAACTTATCTATCTGTTGGTACCATGCTTTGGGGGCTTGTTTTAGCCCATACAATGCCTTCTTTAGCTTATACACTTTATTCTCAAAATGGGGGGCCTCAAACCCTGGTGGCTGAGCCATGTACACCTCCTCCTTGAGGTCACCATTTAAGAACGCTGACTTAACATCCATTTGGTAAACTGGCCACTGCTTGTGGGCAGCCACTGCAAGTACTGTGCGAATAGTGGTTATTCTGGCACTTGGGGCAAATGACTCTTGAAAATCAAACCCTTCAACATGTGAAAATCCTTGTGCAACCAGTTTAGCTTTGTACTTTTCTAAGGTACCATCAGCATTGTACTTTACCTTTCAGAGCCACTTGGTGCCAATAACCTTCCGCTTTGCTGGCCAATCCACTAGCTCCCAAGTGTCATTCTTCGTTATGATGTCATACTCGGCTTGCATAGTTGCCTTCCATGCTAGATCTGCAAGTGCTTCTTCTAAGTTAGTTAGCTCCTTGACTTCTCTCATAATCTCAGCCATCGAGGCCATATTGACTATGTGAGCAGAAGCCCTCCTTTGCTCCTTTATTCTCTAAGACCTCCTTGGTCCCTCTGCCTTCTCCTCAACAGATGTGGGCATAGGATTATTCTGGTCATAGAGCTGCTTCACTCAATGTGGCAATGGCTTTTCCAGTGGGGTGATGTCAGGTTGGTGAACTTTTTCCTCATCATCTGAAGATGATGCTTCCTCCTCCTTAAGGATAGGGACAGCTCTCGGGATAGGTTCATAGTGGACTACTTCTTCGCTTGATGATAAAGTGGAAGAACTTGCCTTATCCTCCTCCACTGTATGTAGCTGCTCCTTGAACACCACATCACGGCTCGTGATAATCTTCTTTGTCTCTTGGTCATATAATTTGTAAGCCTTCTGCTCATCACTATAACCCAAGAAGATACATTTTCTACTTTTTGGTTATAACTTGTTTCTCTTCTCATTTGGAATATGTGCATAACATTCACATCCAAAAATTCTGAAGTGCGAGACAAATGGTTTCTTACCGGTGTAAGCCTCATGAGGTGTTTTTCCCTTGAGAGCCTTTGTGTAGCTCTCATTTAAGATGTAGACTGCAGTATTAACAACTTCAGCCCAAAAATGGTTAGGCAATCCCTTTCCCTTTAGCATGCATCTTGACATTTCCACAATGCTGCAATTCCTGTGTTTCACAACACCATTCTGTTGAGGTGTGTGAGGCATCGTCAATTAACGCTTGATCCTTTGCTCTTGCAAAAGTCTTCAAACTCCTTTGAGTTGAACTCACCACCACCATCTGTTCTAAATTTCTTCACACTTTTCCCTGTTTCATTCTCAACAAGTGTTAGCCGTTCTTTAAACTTACCAAAAGCTTGAGTCTTATCACGAAGGAAGTACACCCACATCTTCCTATTGTAGTCGTCAACAATCAACATAAAATAAGAAGATCTCCCAAGGCCCGTGTAGGCATCTTTTTGCACAAGTCAACATGCACCAACTCTAGAGAAACCTATGCTCTATTCTTACTTTCTTGTGGAAATGCCTTTCTCTGTTGCTTGCCCATCATACAAGCTTCACATGGTTCCTTCAATTCAGTCATTGCAGGTAGGTGAGCAACCATACCTTGCTTATGCATCTCCTTCAACACTGCAAATCCAATGTGTCCAAAACTTTCATGCCAAAGCTTACTTGTGCCCACTCCAACGGTGGATGTAAGAGCACTTAGCTCATATAGATTGTTCCTTCTTTCTCCTTTGCCAACAACTTTTCCATCACTGTTAAGAATTTCTGCACATGTCTTCTTGAACCTCACTTCATGATCAAGATCAGTTATGGCAACTGATAACAGATTTTTTCTAATTTTGGAAACATACAACACATTTGAAAGCTTTTTGACATCACCATTTGCAACAACAAATGAAATAGTACTTGTGCTCGCAATAGGGCATTTTGCATCATTTCCAACCGTCACAGTGATGGATTCTTGTAGAGGCTGCATAGAACTGTATAGACCTTTCTTGTTGGTCATGTGATGGGAGGTCCCACTATCCAACACCCATGAGCCTTCTTGTGCCGAGGAGCACACCTTCTCAATAGTCGCCATGAATAACTCCAACTTTGCTTCAGCCATATTGGCTGTCTCTTTCCCTTTACTTTTAAGTGTACCATTCTTTTCATCTGCCTTCTTGACACAACAATCTGCGATTGCATGTCCTTTCTTCTTGTAGTAGAAGCATTCTCCTTGAAACTTCTTCTTACCGCCCTTCTTCTTTTTGTCACCATCATTTTTGGTGGAGGAACCACCTTTGCCTTTTGCATCTGTAGAGAATGCAGCATCTCCATTGTTGCTTCCTTCTCCTGCTTTGAGCCTCAACTCCTCCTCCAACAATAATGCACAAAACTCCTCAAAACTCAAAGCTTGAGGTCTCATCTAAGTATTAAGGGCAGTTACTAGTCCATCATACTTTTGTGGATAAATTCGAAGACACCTTCGAGCTAGCTCCTCGCTAGTCTTTTGTATCCTAGCACCAGCCATTTGATCGCGCAGATTCTTAATCCGAGTGATAAATGCTTTAGCTGTCTCTCCTTCAGCAAACTTCTATGCTGCTAGTTGATTCTCCAAGTTTTGAATCCTTATTTGGTTTCGTGTTTCATACTGACTCCTCAGTACATTCCAAGCCTCTGATGCTTTGGTTGTATGCTGAATCAAAGTCAGAACACTGTCAGACAAGCTTGTAACTAAGGCACACAATGCATCTACATTTCTTTGTTTCCAAGCTCGTAGAAGATCTGCATTCGGAGAAATCATCACACTAGGATTTGATGGGTCGGGGGTAGGCTGTGGTTCTACATTAATCCCTAGCACAGTCTCCAAAAGCTCATAAGAATCAAGGATAGTTGTAATTTTGAACTTCCAAAAAGTATAGTTTGTACCATCTAACTTTTCTTTGCTGAAGGTTGGCGGACGAATCCTCAGTGTTTGAATAGCTGGTACAGCAGTACCACCTCCTACACCGCTTCCTGATGTGCCAGAACTGCTTCGGGAAGATGAAATTGTTCCTCTTTGCTATTGAAGCCTTTGACTCTTGCTCACTCTTCGATCCCTAGAGCCCCCTGGGCTCTAATACCATGTAAAAATTACATGTAGTGCAACGAACATAATCTGAGAAAGAGATAGAGATAGAGAGTACACAACAGATAATAGGAGAATGAGAAATTTTCTTTAGCTCCAAACAACTGATATAGAGATGGCTCTGTCCATCTGTGCACTTCCATAGTGAAGCTTAGATGGCGATCTAGATAGAAGATAGGTGAAGACTAACTAGCTAGAACAACTTTGATTGGGTGAAAGATAGATGATTGATGGCTATGAAGGGGTTTAGCTTTTATAGCTCGTGAAGGCGGTTAGGTCGGCATGACCAACCTACCATATGAGCCTCCACTAGTCGGCCAGGGAATATTCCCTTTACCGTCGGGCCAGGGGCAACCAGGGGGTCCACTGGCCCCCTTGGGACCTCCCAGCTAGGGGCTGCTTCCGCGGCCCCCTGACCCCAAAATAGGGGCCCGTTTTTACTCCCTTACACCGCATCTTGATGCAATGTGCCTTGAGTTGCTACCAGCTTAACTACTTAGTCCAACCCAAAGATTAGACCCACAATGGTCACCTTTTTGCCATCCGGTCACATAGACCTCATCTAATATACAAGTCAAGTCTCAACCAATGTCCAGGCTCACATTTGGCTTCTCCTCATAACGGGGGCCTTACAACTTTGAGCACCATGGATCATTGGTGTCGCCTTATGAGGGTGGGACATTGAGCATATCTAACACTTAGGTGGTAAGGGCCGACGGACCTAGTACACGAGTTTGGATGCTGTAGAGCAAGCCAATTTTAATGGCTTGAAAAATCTCTTCATTAAGAGATTTTTCAAACCTGGGTACTTGGATAACCTGCTAGTGTGACTTATGAATGCCAACCAAAGAGAGAAAGAGGACATTCGAGATTATGTGACCCATGTGAGGAGCCTCTTCAAGAGAATCCCTATGGGCAAGAAGAGACCAACCAAAAGAGTGGTATCTGCTGTGTTCATTAATAGAATACGAAGTGAAGACCTCTACAAAGCCTTGGTCGGCAACTCGAGCTTGCAGCAAGATGCACTGGCAAGGGTCTTTGAAGAAGCTATCAGAGTGGACGACTAGCTCAAGAAGAGAAGCTCCAAAACCTCAAATTGAGAAGAGTCCAATGACAGGAATTTCAAGAGGGCCTCAATGTGCTGAGTGAGAGACCATAGGCCCAAGCGCTCAGGATAAAGAGAAGGGCACTTATTCAGGACAAGAGCTAGCAGAGATTAAGATGGACATAGCCAAACTGTAAGAGAAGATGAGATGATCAATGCGCTCACATGTCCAATGCGTGTATTGTGGCGGAAACCACCTGTCAGCAGAGTGCTAGAACCCTAGGTCACAACCTTGCGCTAATTGTAGTAGGTTTGGCCATGATGCCATGCATTGTCGACTACCTCGGAGACTCCCATACTCACAGCCTTATGGTCAACCCTATCTTGCGAATAGGCCACCAAAATTCTTTGAAAGGAGAGTCCCATTGGCCCTCCTGGCACCTAATGATGCTATGCCAACCATCTTTAGGATGGAGATAAACCCTATAGGTATCCCTAGACCACCTGGACCCTACATAACCCATCCACCGAGTGATACTCCAGTCCACTAGGTGGAGGAGTTGAATGGCAAGGAGCCTTATGTAAACCCTTATGTATCGTACAATGAAGAAGGCAATGCAATCCTTCTGGACTATCGACCAGTATCGGTGATGGCGTTAGGTAGAGGGAGAGGCAGAAGCCTAGGAGGGTAGACACCAGAGCCAATTGTGTGTTGAACTTGTGGTCACCTAGGACACGTTTCTTCACGTTGCCTTGAGAGGGAGCAAGCGTTGAGTGTGGAATCACTCATCTCTTTGTCAATTTTCATAGACAGAAACCATCCTCTAGTTCGAAAAATGAGCCATCAGTTTCATTGGGGTTGTTTGATGTTGAGATGCTCAATGGGGAGGCCACGTCTATCCCATTGCATGTCATGTCCCGCACATAGACAAAGCAGGCCCGCATATCATTGCCAGGGCCTAGCAATCTTGATGCAACCTCAATCTGAAGGAAGAGTCAGATATAGAGGAAGAAAAGACTAGACACTAAGGTCATGCTCAAAACCGAAAGTTCCATGGCACTACTTGTTGGACAGAAAGTCACTAATACAGAGGCAGAAAGGCCAGCTTCGAAGATGACTGCGATGGGAAGCGCTAGGGTTGGGGAGTACCCCAACCCAAAGCATAAGCTCGAAGCCATCAAAAAGGTGAAGTGGGTGAAAGAAGCCAAGAGCACCTCAAAGATGCTAAGCCCATACTGGAAGATGAGATTGATGATCTCTCAAGCATAAGCACACTAGTCCCACCCCCACAACTAAAATTGAGGGATGAAACTGCACCACAAGCAGTGTTGCTTAGTCAAAGTCTAAATTCTATGGGTCAGCGAATTAGTCAAGGCCATTGGCCAAACATTGCGGGGTCAGGAGAGAGGCAAGCAGCTAGCAACCTTCTTAATACATTGGTGACCATGCCTATGACTCTAAGCTTAGGAGACCTACTTAGGAAGCATCCAACGCTATAGCAAGAAACAGTCAGTTGAAGAATCAAATGAAAAAGCTACCGCCACAGACTTACACGATCATGATGTGGAAACACAAATACCTAGCCTAATGCTGCACTCCATACCTAAGTCCTTGCATGTGAATGGCTTTTGGGATGGCATAGAGATGCATGCAATCGTGCCAGTTTTAGCTCTTGGAGATGTCACGAGAAAGGGAATTGTAAACACAGGAGCAAGAGTTAGTGTGCTAAGCCATGTAGTGCTCCAAACTTAGGGTAACCCATCGGTCGAGACTGCTAGGTTCAATGTCACACTAGCAAATGAAATGAAGGTGAAACCGTTTGGAGTGTTAAAGACTTGGCCAGTGAAGATAGCAGGAGTCCAATTCTCTATTGACTTTATAGTCATGAAGGGAGTGGACTACGACATCCTGCTAGGCCGGCCCTAGATACACAATGTGAGAGTCATAGAAGATTGGGGCAATGGTCTCATTTTCTTAGGAAATTGAATGGAGGCTATAAGAGTAGAGATGGACACCTAGAAGACTACACCGGTTGACCTAGATGCCATCTCCACCATGCTAAAGGGTGACGGCCAGATTAGGAAATCCTATGGGGCCTTAACAAAGTATATCCCGTATCCTAAGAACAGTGAGACTGGATGCATGTTCTTGCTATCATCCACCTACCATTCTTGAACAATGAGGGCTGCGAACAAGCCATCAAGATGATTGGCAAGCCTAAGGACACACCCTCAATACCAATTTTCATGATGGCTGGAAGCCTATGCGGAAGACCCAACTCTATTACATTCCAAGTCTTGAACAATTGGCAAGAGCTCTTGGAGATCCTAGGATATTTGAGGGACAAGTTGGCTGGCAATCCATCAAAATGAATCTCAAGCCACTCCAAGATCTCTTGGACAAAGCCTGAATGGTGATGGTCCAAGGTGCACGATTTAAACTTGAGGTACAACTAGGCTTTTGCTCCCAACCAACTAGAAGAGACATATCAGGACTTGGGAAATGGGGAGCAATCGGACAAAGACAACTCTGATGATGAATATGAAGACTACTACTACTTCAGCGATGAGAGTGAAAGGGAAATAGATACTATAGAATACAACATTGGGGGACGTGTAATCAAACAAATACGAGTTGACTCCAAACCATGCAAGCAGAACGCCTTTGGGGAAGGGAGAGGAGTCATGCACATGGACTATGACCAAGAACTTGGTTGGAGCACATAGGCACAATTGACTATGAGCAAGCATGCCTTACCCAACCAAGCGACATGCCATTACTAAGAATGAACTCACTTTCCGAGCTATGACCACCATGAGAGACTCCTCTTCTGGCAAGGATGGGGAGTTTGATTCTGAGTCAAAAGTCAGTTCAGAGAGTGATCCTAAGATACCTCGGCCTCCAAGACTAGACGCACCAAGGGGGACCTATTCGTCCACCTAAGACGCTAACAGTTAAGGGAGGAACGACAGAAGCTACCTAAGGAAATGCAAAAAAAAGAGCAGCAGAACCCACAAGACCTACCAAAGTGATTCACAAATTTCAAAAAAGGAGATAGGGTAATCTTGCTGGGAGCCAAACGACAAGGGTAAGCAAGTGAACCAATCAAAGGACCTGCCAAGGTCAAGGAGGTCAATTTAGCCAAAGAAGGGGAGACACCCTAACCTATATTTATAGCTGATGATTGACTGAGGAAGAGGAAGCAAGTCTCACTGCTCTCTTATGAGAGTATATGGACGTCCTTGCTTGGTCACTAGAGGAGATCAAAGGGGTAGAGTGTAGTGGCTCACAACATACCCATGACACCAGATACAACGCGGGTCAAGCAGCGACCGTATCCCATGAACCCAAAGCATGCCCATGCCATCAAGGAAGAAATTGACAAGCTAATGAGAGCAGCATTCATCTACAAAATTGAACACATTGACTGGGTTTCGTCCATAGTCATCATATTAAAGAAAAATGGAAAGATTAGAGTGTGTGTCAATTATAAGAAGGTAAATGCTGCTACAAAGAGAGATAACTATTCATTGCCATACACCAAGCACATGCTCGAGAGACTGAATGGGGCATCTTTGCTTGCATAGTCATGCCTTTTGGGTTGACTAATATGTCGGCCACCTTCCAATGACTGATGTGCATAATATTCAAAGACATGCTTAGGAAGGAGTTAGAGGTCTTCCTGGATGACTTGTGTGTTCACTCTACTTGGAGGGAACACTTACACAGACTTTGAGCAGTCTTTGAACAGTGTTGACTATATCGTCTCTCATTGAACCCCTTGAAGTGCCAGTTTTGGGTAAAGCATGGAGGCATCCTAGGACATGTGGTGTCGAAGAATGGCATTGCCATAGATTTCTCAAAGATCAAGGTCATTGTCGATCTTCCACCCCAACAACTGATTACAAGGGCATTCGGTGCTTCTTAGGCCATATAGTGTATTATTGGTGGTTTGTGTTTCATGAACTATGCATTGACTGCTAGGCCTCTATACAAGCTACTGATCATATTCAAATGGACCGAGGAATGCCAATGCACGTATGAGGAATTGAAAAAGGCTTTGAAAATGGCACCATATAGTGTATTATTGGCGGTTTGTGTTTCATGAACTATGCATTGACTGCTAGGCCTCTATACAAGCTGCTGATCATATTCAAATGGACCGAGGAATGCCAATGCATGTATGAGGAATTGAAAAAGGCTTTGAAAATGGCACCAATTCTACGAGCCCCAGACTAAACACTCACATTCCATGTGCACATTGATGCTTCAAAATTTGCCATAGGAGCTGTGTTGTGCCAGCCTGGTGAACACAACCTAGACTACCCAGTGAGCTTTGCTACTAGCAGACAACTCATTGAGACCGAAATAAATTACTCAACAACAGAGAGAGAGGGCTTGGCCATGGTGTTTACTCTATAAAGAAATTTCGGCATTATCTTTTGGCTACGCCTTTTACCTTCTTTGTTGACCACCAAGCCTTGTTGTATCTAGTTAATAAACATTGAGCTACATGACGCATTGCTCAATAGTTACTTCTGCTTTTGAAATTTGACTTCTCCATGGTGGTACGTAAAGGGAAGCAGTACTACATGGTTGACCATATGTCTCGTATCCCCACAGCAGAATACTTCGGGCAAGGCATTGTAGTCGTACTGCCAAACACACATCTATTCAGCCTGTCCACAATGAAAGGGATTTGTTTAGGGCCGACATGATGTCGTATTGGGCAGATGACATAGTCCAAGTACTTGAGCACAAACTACTTGAATGACCAATAGAAAAGGCTTGACTTAGGTGGCTCATCCTGAAGATCCAACCCTATCACCTATAACAGGCCAACTCTACACATTGGGGCAAGATGGATTGCTACGCAAATGTGTGTGTGAGAATGAAATGCATGATGTACTCATAGAGGCACATGGTGGAATCACAGGAGGACACTTTAGTGAAGACACGACACCCGCAAGGTGCTGTAGTCCGAGCTGTGGTGGCCTACTCTCTTTCGAGATGCAACACAATTCGTAAGGCATTAAGATGAGTGCCAACTGACTAAGGTCCCCATTTGTAAGGATCACATGGAGCTGGACCCAATCATTGCACGATAACACTTCGAGAAATGGAGAATTGACTTCATCAGACCCATTAGTCCACCGCACACTATTCACAAGCTAAATACATCATTGTCGCCACTGATTATCTAACGAAATGGACAGAAGCATGTGCTACGAGAAGAAACGATGCTTGCACCATTGCCAAGTTCTTATGGGAGCAAGTGATCTCTCGATTCAATTGCCCCATCAAACTTGTTAGTGACCAAGGCACACACTTCATCAACAAAGTGATAGCTCATCTCTTATCCACCTTCCTAATCATCCATTAGAAGTCTTCGCCTTATTACCCTCAGACAAATGGCCGAGCTGAATCCACAAATAAAATCTTAGTGAATGTATTGACTAAGGCGGTCTTTGCTTCGCACAGTGATTGTGATAACAAGTTGATGGCGGTCTTCTAGGCCTACTGTACGGCTTATAAAATGGTTGTGGATCATCAGAATCCCTTTAGGTTGACCTATGGACGTGATGCAATTCTACCCTTAGAGTTCTTCGTTCGTAGCATGAGGATAGCCCTTCAAGAGAGATGGGATGGAAAGGAGACATGAACGGAACGCCTGGTTGAGCTTGAATGCTTTTCAGAAACTCAACTTCTAGCCACCCATGCGCTAATATGCGAGAAGGCAAGACGCAAAAGCTGGTTTGACAAGCATGTCAAGTAACAAAACTTTGAACAAGGCGACTTAGCACTACTATACTCAGTCAAGGGACATAAATAGAAAATTAAGTTTTAGGGGCTAGGTCCTTTCAGAGTTCGAACCATTCGCCAAGCTGGCAACGTAGAACTCGAAACCCTAGAAGGTGAGGACATAGGCTTCTTCAATGGCAGCTACATAAAGAAGTACTTCCCTCCCACGCATCCACTGGATGAACCTCCAATGCTAGCATCCTCTGTCAAAGTATGAGTAGCCACTATCACCAAGATGGACGATGAGGACAAGGATGTTGTAGAACCAACTTACCTAAGCATAAGGGTCATTGCCAAGCAACATGCACCATCAATGCATTGATCGATGAGGGAGCTGACTTTAATGCCTTAACTCATGATCATTGGACCCAAATTATCAAACAACAGTTATAGCCCACTAATGCTAAGCTCAGCCCGTATGGGGGCCGATCATATGCACTCTTAGAAAAATGCAATGCTACAGTTTCTATCGAGTCTGAAAGCATGCCAATGATCTTCTATGTGTTGCATAACACTAAAGATGCAGGCACATTGTCACTGATAGGACAAACCTTTATGAAGAAAGCTTGCTGCAATGTTGACTACGAGTCGCAACATATCCAGCTAGCCGCCATGGGCAACATTTGTACAGTTACATCTTTCAGCAAGGGTGGCGTGACTCCTTCTAAGTCCGCAAAGCCACCGGTAGAGAAACCCACCATCAAGTCTAAGGAGGGGGGTTGTGACTCATCACAATGTGCCAAGCCTCAATGCTAGCAAACCGCTAAACCCAATGCTGAAGCCCATGAACCCCAGTTCAAATGGGTACCTAAGCATCAAGGACTGCCACCTATAAACATAAACCCGTGGCCTCGCAAGACTAATAGCCCACACTCAAAACCTAGGAGGGCAAGACAAAACCATAAACATCGATGTACGGTCAAGCCGCGATGGGTCCCTAAGACCTTATTGCAAGCACAAGGCTACTATGAGGGTAACACCTGGATTTGGCTACCTAAAGCTAAAACAACCAAAGGCCCTAGTACTCAAAAACCAGCCTCAAGCTTGACCACACAAAACATTAAGCCATAGACACTCAGGCCATAAAAGAATCGGGCCGTTAAGTTTGTATTGCCCAAAATTGTAGCTTGCTACTAACAAACTGCCCAAATCTAGCACCGATGGTGCCCCTCAGACCTTAGAAGCATTTACTAGTGTGAAAACCGTAGTTACAACCAAACCCATGGAACATGAGGCCAAGCTACAACCTCAGGAGCAAACCAAGCAGCAACCATGATGAACTCTCTAGTTCCATCAAACCTCAACCACTTACTGGCCTTTGACCCTCTTATGAGCAGTGATCAATTCTAACCTTGGTCGTAGACTTAGTTGAAAATATGGGGGATGACTTGGTTGCTTGCCTTAGATGCTTAGACGCGACTTTCATGACACTCGCTAAAAGCTATGATCGACTAGACTTAGGCCTATTGGAGGAACCTATAGCAACGAAAGTGTGAACACTCCCTTAGTCAGAATTTGTATTCATTAAGGCTTCCAAACCAGCTGAGGAGTTAATTGCAACTGAGATATCAATAGAATAGGCAATTAAAAAATGTCTCATCATGCCATATAATAAAAACATGATCATGGCCACAGGCCAGGAAATCGAGAAGTTGAAACAACTAGCTGATAACGGCTCCTCTTTCTTGCACAAATGGTATGCTCTTTGATTGCAATGGGAGCTAGAGGGATGCCAAATAATGACCAATGTTGAGCAACGACGCACAATCAAGGCATCAGAATACGACCCAACATATGTAGTTCCAACTTCCTATAGGGTGTTGACTACCATCTGTAATCGAACCTTGGAAGAACACATTAAGGGACATCCTTATTTAGATCATATCCTCACCGAGGAAGGACTAATATTGCTAGCCAAGTGGACTTCGGTGACTTCTTTCTTGATGTCCTCACTTACATTATGCATGTAGGCATATGCCCTTTCGACACCGTCATGAGCCGCATTAATGTTCCCTTGTTAGAGAGCATTGCAACATGGTCACTAGATGAGATAAACCTCAACAGTTTTGTGAGGAAGACCATCGAGACCTCGGCAAAAGCTTTGGAAATAGGAGGACAGCTCATTGGAGGAGAATCCCCTACCACAAAGGCTAAAAGGAAAGCTTCATCTTCAAAGGCCTCAACCATTGGATTTGGTGGGGTCCTTATCGCCATCATTAGGGAAGCCTTAAGACAAGGGTAGGAAGGCCTCAACCATTGGATTTGGTAGGGTCCTTATCGCCATCATTAGGGAAGCCTTAGGGCAAGGGTAGGAAGGAGGAGAAGGAGTGAATGAAACACCAAGCATGTCACCACCTCACCAGGAATAAGAGGTGAGGAAGAAGAAAACAGTGAATAGGAAGAGCAGACTAGTCAGGGAAAGGCTGAGAAGATGAAGAAGAAAATTGCACGGAAAAAGTAAGAAGAGGAGAATAGAAAAAAAGAGAAAACAGACTTGCAAAAGGGTCGTAAGGAGTCCAAAAAGGAGGAGGAGGAAAGAAGGAGAAAGCATGAAGAGGAGGAGGAGGAGTTGAGAAGAAAGGAGGAAGACATGGCCCTTGCAATGCACAAGTCCATTGAGCAGTAGTCTAGGCAAGATGAGCCAGAGCCCTAATCCCCCCCATTCTCACTCTCCTGGCGCTTGCCACCCCCACCCCCATGTCCACACCTAGTTCTACGACCCAAGTGGATGCCAACAACCTAATGGATTGGGTCTTGTACTTCGTAAATAAAGAAATGAGCCAAGGAGTAGGAGAAGGAACCCCTCTGGTAGGAACCAAAAGGCCAGTAGCAGCAGATGCCGAGTCGAGGCAAGACCCGAAGAGGCAAAAGGTGGCAGCCTCCACAACCTCCATCCCTACAACAGAGAAGCCACTTGTAGAATATGATGAATATGTCAAGAGCTTCTCTCTCAACTAGAGAAAGCCAAGGAGGAGAAAAAAATCGTAGTAGCAAAGCTAGAATATGATAAATATGTCAAGAGCTTCTCTCTCAACTAGAGAAAGCCAAGGAGGAGAAAAAAATTGTAGTAGTAGAGCTAGAAGCCAAAAAAGAGGCCATGGTTGCATCCCAGTTGGAGAAAATACACCAAATAGCCATGGCCCAAAGGGAAGTTAATGAGCTGAAGGAGCAGCTATACGCTAAAGAGGAGATAGAAGCTAAATGGCAAGCGAGATTGGATGAAGAAACCAAGGCCATACGACACCTGCGAAGACACAATGAAGAGATTGTGGGCCTCTATGAAGATCTGCAAGCTGAAATGGAGAAGATCACTAAAGCCATAGAAGAGCTGGAGGTGATAAGGGAGGAAACAGCACGTAGGTACAAAAGAGAGGTGGAAAGATTGACACAAGAGGAAGCCTCACCACAGAAAGAGCAACAGAAGCTAAGAGGAGAAATGGAAGATCAAGAACGAAGACTGATAATGCTAGCTCAGAGGCATAGGAAAAGCCTTGAGCACATGAAGAAGAGAGTGGAAGAATGGGCCAATCATAATGAAAGAAGAGTTAAAACTTTGGCACACCGTCTAGCTCAGGTGGAGAAAGACAAAACATTGGCAGAAAGTAGAGCAGCAGCTGTCCACATGAGTTTTGAGGCCCATCAACATGCCTTCTCAATACGCTACTCGATGTCACTCAGACTAAGGAAAGGGAGGCCGTTGAGATGATTAAGAAGAAGCTTGGGATTGCACCAGGGCCCTGAAGGTAGGACTGCAGATGCTACCACCACCAATGGGAGTTTGCCTAAGTCTTGAAGAACAAAGAAAGTATCTATTGCAAGGAGGCATGACCCCAGAAGAGGTGGATGCATTAGGGTTCACCGAAGGGGTGCAACAAGAAGCCCACGACAAGAGGAAGAGGCTGGATTGACCTTCGAGATGGGACCTCATGAAGAGGAATTAGTCCCACAACCTCCCTCCCCACCACAGCCAAATGACAAATAGCAAGTGGACATCTTTGAAGAAAGAAGAGCTACACTCAAGGAAAAAAGAAAGCAGATGGTGGAGGACACAAGAAAAAGGCTGAAGGCCAAACGTATACAAGTACCACCCATGCCTATTCCACAAAGCTAGGATACTATCCCAACAAGCTTCCATGCCGATTTGGTAATCTGGAACAACAAGAGACCTCCAGAAACCCCTTCGACCTGAATTTTCAATTCCCCGCTAACTTCTGTAGGGTTTTATCAGTCAAGGTGATGGAAGAGGTAATCAACATCGGAAGCAAATCGAGGAAAAATGGCTAACGGAGAGAGAGAGGAACCCCACCCTCTGGGGCACAGAGAGTGGAGAATTTTGGCAGGACAAAATTTTTGAGGTCTCGAGATCAGTGCTGGGCTATGAGTGCTAGCCTACATGGGGAAGGCACCTCTGTGAAATAAATATGGATGCTTGGGTGGCATTTTGCAACACTCTCCCATTCAAGTGCAATAACCCAATATTCATGCCATACCCCCACAGAATGGGAGTGGATTTTGACCCCAATGTCCATGGCTGTTATGACTTTCCCGTGATCTACAATGAAAATTGTACCACGCCGGAGGAGGCCCTTCGCTTCACCCACGAAAATCTAGGTGATTCTATAGTCTATTTTGTAGATGAATTCTCTTCACGCTGTGACCCCACATTCATTATTACCTATAATTACCTTAGTCTACTTAGGATCCTACTTAGGCAAAATCCCGCCTCACAAGAACACAACCTTCCACCCCTTTTCTTTGATCCCAACGCCATAGAAAATTGCGCCATGGCTCGACTAATAATGCATGCCACTCTTCTCCCCTTATTTTGTTTATCCATTCTAGAATATATAAATGATAGCCGCTTTACACGTTGCAATCATCCATTTCTCTCTACCATCACTCTGCAAGTCCATTTGAACCTCAAGGGGTACTTGTAGAGTCGACAATTCCAAATAAGTCTCTTAGACCCCCTTCTCTACCCCACACGGGTGACAAAGCTTAGCTCTCGTCTTGCCTATGTAATTCCCAAAAAAAAAAGAACAAGGAAGAAAGTAACTAAGAAAGAAAAGGAAAGAAAAGATGAAATGTGAAGAAATCACAATGAATAGCACTCACCCCATGTAGGCCACAATCCCTGCACCTAGGGGTTCTCAAGTTAGGTGCATCTGGTGGCATTGGTCAGTTGGCTCCATCTTGACCCCCTAGCCTCATTTTGATTCCCCACTTCATGCGTAGGGCACATCAAGGGCAAGGCATACCTAGGGAGGTCACACTCGCCTATGGTTAGACCTATCAACCTAAGCTACCCGCACCGCACCTCACTTATGCACAAACTAGGTCCTCAAGTGTGGGGTAGCACCCACCAGGCTTGACCCAACTCCCATTCCCACTAGCACGAGCACAATGCACCACATGGCCAACCAAGCACACCCCCAAGTAGTGCACCTTCTTTTCTTTTCAGGTACAAACAAAGGCTCCAAACCCCAGCTTCGAAGGCCCCATCATCCATGCAATGTGCTCCCGACCTCCACCACCTTAACCACGTGATCCGTTTCTTTCCAAGCCCAATTCCTCTACGACCCCATTATCATCGACTCACACGTCCGCCCCTTCTCATCGAACCTTCATTAGCTCAAAACCACAAGTGTTTTGGAACTAGCACCCGCCTAAGAGAGGGGCCATCTTATGGGATAATGTTCCCATGTAAGCAAAACAAGGCAGAGGCAGAGACCGAGGTAGCCCCAATCAAAAAGTAATGAAGAAGCTCATTTGGAGCAATGCAAGAGAAGGCAACCGCGAAGGGCCAAGAGATGGCGGATCCATCCAACACCATATTCAATTTTAAAGATGGATCCGCCCATCAGCCTCTCTCCACATAGGAATCCCTCCAACACCATATTCAATTTTAAATATGGATCTGCTCATTAGCCTCTCTCCACAGAGAAATCCATCCAACACCATATTCAATTTCAAATATGGATTCTCCCATCAGTCTCTCTCCACAGAGGGATCCGTCCAACACCATATTTAGTTTTAAAGGACAAATACAGACAACAGCAAAGAGGGACCCAACCCAACTTCATCTCCAATTTCAAGGCCGGTCCCGATCCACCAACCCCCGCAAGGACTTGTATACACACTCAAAAAATCCACCCCGACTACACCCATCCCTCCTTCCTACGAGTCCACATCAGTGCCATGGGACTGACACTATACTAGGAGGGGGTAATGTTAACCCCAACTCGAGATGGAAGAAAAATAAGTAAAATATAGAGGCAATGGAAGAAGTAGGATAAAGAACAAGCAAGGGTTCAAGGATGGCCTCTAAAATCAAGCTAAAGGTAGAAGCACATTTTTAAGTGAAAGGCACCCCAAAATTTTTGTAAAATAGCACCAGGCTCCCTCCTATGCAAATTGTAAAAGGGTAGACTTGCATAAACTAAAGAAATAGGGCAAGTAGAAGGGAATGGGGAAAATGACCTTGCCACAATGACCGGCCATGTAAAAAAGGGGATGGGTGCCAATGGGATTTTAGGGCATGTATATAAAGTTCAAAAAGTGAATGAGAGCTCATTCTTTTGGTGTATGGCAATAAGAGACTCTTCTTCTTCTCTTTACTTGCTTGGGTGTGCTGCTTGAGAGAGGGAGTGTGAGAATGTGAGGGTGTGAGGGTGAGGGATCAACGAGGTAAAGCTCTCCACCATCTCCTCTCTTCTCTTGTATCGCGCACAACTATGGAGGATGGCGCTTGGAGGAAGAGGCTTGAGGATGCTTGAGCTTGCATCAAGAATCATGGAGCTACTGGTGTGCTTGAGAGAGGAGGCAACTCAATCCGACATCAAGGTAAGCTCACTGCACTCGTAGAGAGGGATAGCATATCAGCTATGTGAGAGGTAGCCATTAGTGCTCGCTTGAAACGCTTCAACAATAAGTAGTCCATGGGTCTTGGCGGTTGAGCGTGAGCTCCCAACACATACACAAAATGAAGCAAATAACATGATCATGAAATGCACACAACTTGAAAACAACAAAGCTATTGTCAAAAGCAAACCAATAATCATTGTTGCAGTTCCCTTGATGATATCACAAAACCACAATTGCTAGTTGGATTGAAACCCTCTTCAACTTGCCAACAACTGATCTATCGAATGACCATAGAACTAGCTAGTAAGATCAATCTTTCGATTGCATACCATTTTTCCCAACTACATGACCCAACCCACTATAATGGAATTTCTCTTCAAGCAATTCTCATCACCCACAATATACCTTACCCCTCTAAACTAGAGCAACACCCCTCATTTGATAAAATCCTTTTGGAAGAGGAACTTCATGTAGACATAGTGACCTATCTTTACAAACTTCCATGCCAACCATTTGACTTGGATGCATTTGCTAAGCTCCAATTTAATTCCAACTTTTTTGGATGGTGGCTCCCTCAAGTCACAATGTCAACCAACTACTCCTTAATGGGCTAAACCCTTGTACAAACAAATGATATTTGATTGTTTAACAAATAATAAATAAATAAGACCAAAAGATATAGACACACAACAAACCAGCCAAGTTCTAGCCAAAAGCTACTCATCATCAATGAGAAGGAGGGATGGAACCATTAAATTGTATGTTGAGTTGCATTCAAAAAGTTTTTGAAATTGTATGTTCAGTTTGTATTTAGAAAGGTTTTTATATCTAAAAGCATTACTTTTATTCTCATAACTCTCTTAGTTGATGAAAATTGCACAGTGATGGTAGCTCCATCAATTAGGATGACTGACCTTCAATTTTCCATACTAATCAAAATGAATCCAAAAACAAAGAAAAACTTGTCCTCACCATAGATTAATGTTACAAGTACAACTTACAACCCACCACATGGGTCCTAGGGGATCTTTTTGTCTAATTAGAACTTTGAGGATGTAGTTAATGATAATAGCATGGCTAAATACCTTGTTGAATGTTGTGGGCTACAACTTTATGCTAAAGTGTGCAATAAACTACCTCACTTAATTATATGCATGATCTTCATTTACAGCCACAAGCCTAGTTCTAAAACAAGTCTATAAGCATATTGGGCAAGGGAGAGTAGATAGTTGATAGAATGACACTCACACCACAACTTGTAGACCTCACATTAAGAATACAAAATAAGAAAGGGAAGTATAACTGACTAATGAGAGCTCCTATTGTCTTACAACAATGGAAAAAATCACAAGACCTCATGCAACATAGTCTCTTATTTGGTGCTATTGTGGAGGACTTGTACATAATAGTCTCTTATTTGGTGCTATTGTGGAAGAGTTGTACATAATAGTTCAAATCTTCCATCACATTTTCACTTACAATAACCTCACTCTCTTATAACAAGGATCCCTAAACACCTCACGGAAGACATACTTATTGAAGAGATTGTAACTAGAGATTTGAACGACCTTTGGATAACCCTAGAACTATTGTATAAAAAGGATGAGATATAATGGAAAAGGCTATTCATATGTGTGCAAACTTGTGGTCTCCATGCTTGTGCTTTTCTTTTCATGTAAGTGAGTGAGTGAAGGTGGTGGAGAGAGTGAATGTGAGAGTGAGAAACATTGTGTTCGAAGCTCTTGCATCCTTCTCTTCTTCTCATTCCCTTCTCTTGGTGTGTTGCAAGTGATAGTGAGAGTATGTGAAGTAGGGGGAGTGAGGGAGTGAGGAATATAACAAATGAAGTTTTCTCTATCTCTCTTCATCTCCTTGAGATATTCTTAGTGATTCATTTAAGCATAGCAACAACAAGAGCAAGGAGACAAGCAAGTGAGTGTATGCATGGATCATGGAGTATGACTCACCAAACAAGCCATGATGACATGGTACGTATTGGTAAGTTTGTTTGCTACATTCATGTGTGCATGCAAAAGGCTAGGTGAGAGATAGTTGTGACAAAGTGTGTTGAAAACCTTGAAATAATGTGTTCGTGGTCTCAAAATTGGGTGTGTGGGTGCAGCATGTAGAATTTATGGAATATATTCTAAACAAATATCACTTTAAACCTTGCTCCTTGAGAAACTTGAGTATTCATAGGGATCTCTTTGAATCTTATTTTTGCATTTATTTTGCTTGAGCTTACCCACTAAACTTGAAATTTAAATCCTAATTGTAATATCAATGTAAAAACTCATAAAGCTATTTGTGGGATGATTATCTCGAGGAATTTTGTTGCATTTTGCCCATCTCTTCTTCAACATACTTTGTAAGATCCTCTGATAGTGTGTATTTGTGCTTGCACTACATAGGTACTTGTCATTTTGCTTGAAATGTTTATTGTTTTGGAATTGAGCTTCTTGTGCTATTCCTTCTCATCATAACTTAAGGGATTCTATTCTTGCAATTGGAACTTATTGATCCCACCCATCCCCTACTTAGTATTGTTGGTTTAGCTAATAGGCTATCTTGTGCTTAGTAGAGTCCATCTTCAAACTTAAAATCCATTAAGATTTCCATCCCTTAGCTTGCAAATTCATATTGTAATAGTGCCCCCAATAGTCGAAGCATCGACAACAAGGCTAAAACCAAGTCAAGACTTGTAGTGCAATAGCTTGAGACATTTTAGCCCACTCAATAACCACAAAAATAACCCCTTGAGATATTCTTAGTCTTGGATATCTTGAGACTTTTATATCACTCCTAGAGTTTCAAATCTTCATTTAAGTGCACTATGGAGTATCCTCTTGCTAGACAGCAACACCTAGGGTACAACTTGCAATTAGAAGCTTTGACTTGCATGCTTGCTCTTGGAATTCTACCCATAGGGTAAAGCTAAACTTGTTTGAGTTGTGGACTTGACCTTTGAGAACCAAAAAAGAGTGGAAAGGGATCTTGCTCAATAGGCAAACACTAGAACAACTCAACTAGTGCTTGAAGAAACAACTAGAGTTGCTATGCTTGAAATTGGTGTCAACCAACTAAGGAAGGAGCCCCTTAAGGTAATCAGGGTGAAGCTCTTTTGGTAGACTCTAACCTCAAGAAATTGACCTTGCAACCACCTAATTCTCTAAATTAGCATCTTGTGTAATGCCTCAAGATTGAGATCCAATTGAGTTGCCTTGAAATTCTAGTCAATATAGAAAGCCCCATAAGATAATGACTATAAAGCTACGACTAGACTTTAAGCTTAAAACAAAGTAATGACCAATGTTGACCCACAAGTAGATGGAATTTAGAGAAAACCCCAATATGGCTTTCCAACACCCAAGTTTGCAAGACAAAGAAACCAAGAATTTTAAAGGTCAAGCTAGCAATCAAGGGCTAAAAGAATCTCATAGAAGCCAAAAGTAAAATTGAAGGATGTAATTCTTCAAGGTGTCTTTAGTAGCAAGGGATTGATGCTCAAAAGGAACTCCCATCCTTTAGCCATTCAATATCGTAAAACAACTAGGAAACAAAGATATTAATAAGATGGCACATGATAACCTCACAAGGATACCTTTGGATCTCCAAAACAAACTCATAAATTATCTAGAGTTGTCCAAGGTAGAAAGGATTGGAAATGGTATATGCCATTAATAATTAGTTTATGTACTCCTAGCTACCCCATTCGCTTTTTGCTAATCATCAAGCACTATTGTACCTTGTAAACAAGCATATGAAAGATGTGGAATAACATGATGGATTCTATTGTTGCTTGTATTTCACTTTTTAGTAGTGGTGCAAAGCAACATGATGTGGCAAACCATACATCCCTCCTACCTAGTGGAGAAGTTTCCTTCAACATTGACAACAACATTCCCAGCATCCACTTGTTTAAAATTGAAAAAGAAGACACTAAGTTGTTTAATACTAAAGTTGCACATTATTGGGTAGATGATCCTAGAGAATAGACCCTTGAAGAGGCTCATCGACAAAAGAAGACTACAAATGTTAGTGATAAAGCTAGGCCTTATCAACTGTTAATTGGATTGCTTCATTGACTAGGTTAAGTTATACTATTAAGAAGAGGTGTGTGATTCCAAAATCAAAGATGTTTTGTTGGAGGTAGATTGAATAGTGGAAGTCCAC
Organism: Lygodium microphyllum; assembly: GCF_053477565.2. NCBI lineage: Eukaryota > Viridiplantae > Streptophyta > Polypodiopsida > Schizaeales > Lygodiaceae > Lygodium > Lygodium microphyllum. The sequence goes on from NC_141145.1 coordinate 151,872,637, forward strand.
TTCAATGTTGAAACCATAGTTCAAAAAGTACTTCAATCTTAACATTGGTGGCTAATGTTGTTGAAGGTCATATATTGTTTCATCAATGCACAATGATAGTTTTCAACAGGCTAAAGTGCTTATAAAAAAAGAGTATTATATATTGCCAACCATTCAACAAGTGGAGAATAGAATTCATAGGCACAACAATCCTAGTCATGCATTATTTGCAAGCATGACTCATTATCATTGCTATAGACTAGAGTGGATAGAGGCAAGTGCATTGTGAAAGAACAACACTCAAACCACAAACCCAATGTTCTTTTGGGAGAAACTTATCTCATGATTTGATTTTCCCATTGAACTTATAAATGACCAAGGGAAGTACCTCTTAAATGATGTGATGTGGCATCTCTTGTCAACCTTGTTTATCAATGGTTGACAGTTGCCTCCCTACTACTTATGAGAAAATGGTTAGACTAAATATAAAAACAAATCTTTAGTAAGAGTATTGGCAAAGGTAATCTCCTTGAGTACAAAGGAAAAGGATAAGAAAGCTTCACAAAATCTTATTCTAACAAGAGCAAAAGTGAGACAACACTATCATATAGACTATTCTTGATGTGGGGAATCATCTAAACCATCCCTATTGGTATCTAGAAAGCCAATTGAGGTATGGAACTACCCAAATCCTAATCATCAACTAGATATGAGAGTCAAGTGTAAAGGATTGAATCAAAGAAGCACAAAGCTAGTTCGAGGTAGTAGTAACTATAGAAATTGAGAGTAGTGATGATGGGCCCTTGAGCACAAGAGCACCTTCAAACTTGGATAAATCACTGAGTTTTTTGGAGGCCAGTGTACTATCTCTCTAATGCATAAATAGTGTTGTGTACAACCTAGACCTCAGCACTACAACCATAGATGAGATAAACCAAATCAATTTGGAGTATTGGTGGACTCCACTAGTGTCACTATGCTTGTAGTAGTACTACTCAAGGGTAATCTAGCCATCTAAAAAGCCTTTAAAGCATTGGTAGAAGGTGGAAAAGATGAAGGACGAAACATAGAAGGAGAAGACCAACCTAGCCTACTAGCACTAGACTTAATACCAAGTCAAAACCTATGTGCTTAGGAGTGAATGACTTTTAGGAAGAAGCAAAATCACAAAGTACTTTTTCTAGTCCTAAGAGATATTGAAAGAAAAGGTATAATAGATTCAAGTTTGAAGTAACATAATCAACATCTAAATATGGGGAAGCCCATCCATCAAGAATGTCTAGTTTTAGTTGACTATGAATGATGGAACAAAGGTATCTGAGTTTTAAGAATTTGCCAATGAAAATTGCAAGGGTATGATTCTTAGTTACCCTCATCAATGAGTTTGAGCTTCTCCGAAGAAGACCACATATGTAGAATTCAAAACTCATAAAAGATTAGGGAAATAGTCTAGTGTTCTTTGGCAATATACTATATGTAGAATCTATAGATATGGATAGCTAGAAAGCCTCTTTTGTGGATTTAGATGACATATAAAGATACTATTAGGAACAGACGATTTGCTATACCAAGAGTTAAGTGTGAACAACTACATTCCCTTTCTAGAAATTGAAGGGGATTGGATGCAAATCCTAGGCATCCTAGACTTGCCCTTCATTGAGAAGATGATTTGAGAGGCCTAATGTTAAGTTGAGTGTTGAAAGGCATCTATGCATCATGTCACTATAGACTCAAGCTTGGAATTTGAAAGAGATATTGAGATCATGGTCTTGTTGATGTTAAGCACAATACCTAAATTGGCGACTATAAGAGTAGTCCGAATAATAGATCTTGATGTTGAAGATGAGCTACTAATATTGCTAGCTTATCTTAAAGCTAGATTAGCCTCAAAGAAAAATTGCACATTATACACTCTAACATATAAAAGTGTAGATCATAATATGCTATCATATGAATGTGGACCCAGCTAGGACAACTTGAGTGTATCCATTATCAAGAAAGTATAAGACAATGATGGATATTGAAACTTAAAGTGTAGTCCAAATAATAGATCTTGATGCTGAAGATGAGCCACTAGTATTGCTAGCTTATCTTAAAGCAAGGTTAACCTCAAAGAAAGATTGCACATTATACATTGTAATAGTTAAAAGTGTAGATCATAATATGCTAACATATAAATGTGGACCCAACTAAGACAACTTGAGTGTATCCATTATCAATAAAGTATAAGACAATGATGGATATTGAAACTTAAAGTGTACCTACTTTATTTTGTGTGCTACCTGACTGTGAAGTTATTAGAACAAAAGTATTGCTTGCCAAACACATTGTAATGGCAACTACACAGCATGACACTACCAAATTGAAGGATCATCATAACTCTTAGTTAGTGCAACCAAACTCAATAGGAAGATCAGTAAAAACAATCTACATTGTGATTTAGAAAGGTATGAGAAACACAAACAATGTTGGGGGTAAAGGTGCCTCCGCCTAGCCGCCCGTGTATTACTACACTGACAGTTACCACCACTACACACTGCAGGTGGCGGGCACCCATCGCCATCACTTTATTCTTTATTCTTTTAGTGACAGTTTGAATAAAGGAAGGCCCGGTCACACATTGTGACTGTTGGAGTTCCCATTTCTTGTCTCTCTCTTTCTTGCTCTTGCTCTCCCGCCATAGCTCTATAAGTGCAAGCTTTGATCCTTCTCTCCTTTCAACTGGTATTATCAGAGCATGGCTTCCAACTCTTGAGCTTGGCTCATGGCATTCTCAGCTTCCCATCTACTCCCCACTCGCATTGGGTCTCCTTCCCGGCAACCATAGCTCATTCTCTTGAGCTCCCGTCACTCCCCGGCTTCCCGAACTTCTTTACGGCCTATTGAGACACCATCAGGGCATTGACATTGAGGTATTGCTTTATTATTTCAGAGATTTATCTCAGTCCATAGGTCTAGGTAAACAGGGTTTTCACAGGTTGTGGGCAGCCATAACTCACACCTCTTGGAGCTTCCTTCACTTGGATCTTGCTTCCAGCCTATCAAGGCTTGCTAAGGCTTGGTGTAGGCCTTCTTTGGCCCCCATTTGTGCCCCCTTTGGGCTCCATTGTTGACACATGGGACATTAGACCCCCCCCCCCCCCGGCCAGCTCACATTTTTTTTGCGCCTGTTTCAAAATCTGGCCCAAAAATCACTTTTTTTATCATATCTCGGGCATTCGAAACCCGATTCAGGCAAGGTAAGAGTCTAAGTTGGGGTTTTGGCACTCTCCGAACGCGATGATGATGTCGGATTTTCCAAATTCTGATGACAGAATATTCTGCAACAGATTTCAGATTTGAGACAGCATGCATTTGTATGCCTATGGCTTATATGATGCTTCTACTGATGTCTATTGATATCGGATTACTTGTGGATGTTATGCCTCTTATGTGAGACGCATTTGGAGCTGATTTAGCTCAGCCATTGACTATTTTGAACAATCCCAGATTTGTTCAAAACAAGGCAGCCACTTGTTACTTCAATTTTATGCTTACAGGTCTTGGTATTTGATGCCTGATTATGGCCGGTTGGTGCCTATACATACAGGAATGTATGCCTATGGTTTACCTATGGATTTGAGCTTGGATTGAGCACTGATTTGCTCAGTTTACAGAGGTTATATGCTACTGGAAACTTCAGGACTGAAGCTATTTATGCTACAGTTGGGTTATGCCTAATGGTCACGAGGTGCTCCCGGCTACTCGGTATGATGTCATTATATATTTGGACTATGCCACATGTCTTGTTTATGCTCCGAAATGCTTTTGAGCTGAGATTAGAACTCAATTTGGGTTTGACTGTCACTTCTTTGCAGCTGGCATTTCATCTATGACATGATTTATGCCTAGGTTTCCCAATACGAGTTATGATGTCTTGGTGAATGCTTTATGCTTTGGCTATGGATGGTAGTTGTTTGAGCTCGTCTCGACATTCATTTGAGTATTTCCTCGAGCAGTTGGACATTAACTCGGATTTTTCCGTTACATCTTGTCTTTTTCCATTACGACCTTGGATGCTATTGAGGCATTGTCTTGGTTACCTATCTTTGGTACTTTGACTTGGTTTGCTTGAGCTATTGAGCTCATTTATCCACCTTTTGAGCCAATGGGAGCATCTTGTATTCTTGACTGGCATTGAGCAGGAGGTTTATGCTATTTGAGCATTTTGCAGATACTTAAGACTTTGGGATCTCTTACACTTACATGTTGCATGGTTCATGCACTGATATCTTGGAATTGCTTTTGACCTAAGCTTGGGCTTTGCACTCTTGTGAGCATACACCTACTGGTGTCAAGTCTTACCAGTGTTATGTATACTTTGCCCTACTGTCCAGGGGGTATGCCTACTTACTGACGGATGCTTTGGTGACATGTTTGGGTGTTTGCTCAGGGTCTTGATGACTGTTTGGTGCTGATTTATGCTTGTTTATGACTGGTCATGTCTTGGCTATCATTTCTTGACTTGGTGCAGTGATTTGGTCAGCAATTGCCTCTCACATTACCCTGCTATCATTTATTACAACAAACATATAACTCCAGACTGACATGGATTTTTCATGCTGAAATATTCTGAAATGATGTACTTTCACTAGTACTTAGTGGGGCAGCAGCTTTGGTACACTTTTCTCGCCATTTTCTCTTGATTTTGGTGATTTTTGGGTCATTTTCTGCAGTAAACAACAAGTAGTTTTGAGCTGTCTACAGTCTTCTAGCCTGCATTATGGCGAGTTCGTCCACTAATCATGCTATTTTCAACATCACCAAGCTTGATGGTACGAATTACTCTTGTTGAAAGAGCCAAATTTGGCAGGTATTGGTGCAGAAATCGCAAATCAAACCATTGAGGTTGAGCAGGCATCCGCCTGCAACTATGCCAGATGAGGAATGGCTTGAGCTTGATGAGTTATGCAAGTCCACTATTGTATTATCTCTCACAGAACAGGTTCATTACAATGTATTTGAGGAAGAACAGATTGCATGGCAGTTGTGGGATAAAATCAAGAATCTCTATGACAAGAAAAGTCTAGTTAGTCAGATGTATTGACTGAAGTAGCTTATGGATTTGCACATGAAGGAGAATGTGACTATGTCTGCTCACTTGAGCCAGTTCCATGCTATACTCAAGAACTTGACTTTGCAGGACATCACTTTTCCAGAGAATATCACTCCTCTTTTCTCTCTTGGTACTCTTAATGAGTCATGGGATGTATTCCGCATTGCATTATGTGCCTCTATTGCTACCTTGAAATTATATGATGTTGAGAGTGCTCTTCTGAAGAGGTTAACCGTAAGAATTTGGATGCCTCTCGTGTGTCGCATGCTATGACAGTTAGAGGCAGGAATGATGGATATGGAAAGCATGGCAGTGGCAGTGGCAGTGGACGGGATTCTCAGAATTCTTGGTCCAAGTCTCGTGGGAAGTCACATAGATAATCCCGTGGCAGGAATGCAGATGTTACTTGTCACCATTGTGGGAAAAAGGGCCATATTAGGCCACAATGCCATGAACTGCACAATGAAAGGCGCAAAGATAAGGGGAAAGACAAAGTGCAGGATAAGTCTTTTGATCACAGCATAGTGCCTGCAAAGTCCAGTGTTAAAATTGAAGAGATCAATGTTATGCAGCCTAAGGATGTTGATAATGATTATATACTTGCAGCTTCTTCTAGTGTTTTGCAGATGACAAAGATACACTCTATGTATGCATAGTGCTGGCTCTTGGAATCAGGTGCGTCCTTTCATGTGACACCTTGCCGAGAGTGGTTTCATTCATACCGTAGTACTGCTTCGGGTTCTGTGCGCTTGGGTGATGACAGCTCTCTTGATATTGTGGGCATTGGTGATGTTAGGCTGCAGTTTCCTTCTAGCAGCAGTTTTGTTATGCAGGATGTATGTCATGTACCTACTTTGACACGCAGTCTCATGTCAGATGGATAGCTTGATGACGCAGGTTATCATGTATCTTTTGGAGACTCTGCATGGAAGATCACTCGTGGCAGACTTGTGATTGCGAGAGGTGCCAAGGTTGGCAGCCTCTATCCCTTGATTATATCCGCTTCTTCCCTTGATCATGTTTTGTCTGTGGGCTCTATCCCACATGTATCTCTTTGGCATGCCCGTTTGGGCCATATGTCTTTGAAGGGAATGAAAATGCTTTCTGGTTTGCAGAACTTACCGCCCCTTGATTATGCATGTTTTGATTCATATGAACAATGTCTTTATGGCAGGCAGACTAGGTCTACGCATAAGAAGTTTGATAAGCCACGCATGAGTGAGCCCTTGTCATTGGTACATTCGGATATCTGTGGGCCCAAGCCTTGTCAATCTATGGGTGGTGCAAAGTATTTTGTTACTTTTATAGATGATTTTTCACGGAAAGTTTGGGCTTATCCCATTAAGCCAAACGATGTCTTGGCTGTGTTTCAGAGATGGCTTGCCTTGGTTGAGAACCAATCTGGGTATAGGCTTAAATGCCTAAGGACAGATAATGGGGGTGAGTATGTCTCATGTGCTTTTGAGCACTTATGTGATGAGAGGGGTATTAAGCGTTAGTTGACCGCCCCCTACCCCCCCCCCAGAACGGTTTGGTTGAGCGGATGAATAGAACCATCCAGGAGCGTGTACGCAATATGCTTAGCCATGCAGGCCTACCACAGAGCTTTTGGACTGAGGCAGTTAGTACATCTATGCATATCATAAACAGATCACCTTCTAGTGGTTTGGATTTCTAGGTTGCAGAGGAGGTATGGACTGGAAAACCTCCCTCTTATGTGCATCTCCGTGTCTTTAGATGTGAGGCATTTTGCCATGTGCCCAGGGACAAGAGAAGTAAGCTGGTTCCTAAGAGTGTCAAATGCATTTTCATTAGTTATGGGGATGCAAGCGATATGGCTTACCATCTCTGGGATCCGCAGGCTCGGAAAGTCATCCGCAGTCATGATGTAGTCTTCCATGAAGACAAGATACATGGGCAGCCTGAGAGAGTTGTTGAGATCCGCAGGGTCATATTTCAGGAGGAGCCGAGAGCTCCCGCACAACCAGTTGGATAGCCTACAGCTACAGCAAATGCTCATGGTTAGGGCATTGGACAGGCAGCTGGGCAGGCAACAGAGCCTGCCGTGAGACGGTCTACTAGAGACAGACGTCCACCTAATAGATTTCAGCCCTCGATGCATTATGTCTTGGTTACAGATGCAGGAGAGCCTTTCACTTATGATGAGGCTATGCGCAAGGGTGACAGTCACTCCTGGGAGAGGGACATGCAGTTTGAGATAGACTCCTTGTATAAGAATGAGACTTGGGATTTGGTTTCCTTGCCTAAGGGCAAGAAGGTTTTGCCATACAAGTGGGTGTACAAGCTGAAAAGTACCCCTGGACACCCCAAGCCGGCATATAAGGCTAGATTGGTAGCAAAGGGTTTTAAGCAGGAGCATGGTGTGGACTTTGATGAGGTCTTTTCTCCTGTGGTTAAGATCACCACCCTACGCTTAGTCTTGGCTTTGGTTGCTCACCTTGGCTTGGATTTATACTAGATGGATGTCAAGATGGCTTTCTTACATGGGGACTTGCATGATGAGATTTACATGGAGCAACCTAAGGGCTTTGCAGAATGTCAGGGAGCACCTAGTGCACAAATTGAAGAAAAGTCTTTATGGCTTGAAACAGGCACCTAGGGAGTGGTATCATAAGTTTAATGCCTTTATGAAGTCATAGGGCTACAGTAGGAGTGCTATGGATCCGTATCTTTACATGAAGAAAGCCCATGATGGTTCTTTATTGATTTTGGTACTCTATGTGGATGATATGCTGATAGCAAGGAAAGCTTATGATGAGCTAGATGCTCTTAAGGCTCAGCTCAAAAAGAGCTTTGAGATGAAAGATCTGGGATAGGCTTCTCACATACTTGGTATGCGCATTAGAGCGACAGGCATCAGGGACTCCTCTACTTGTCACAGAGGGAGTACATTCATAAAGTCCTTAAGTGCTTCCGCATGCAGGACGTAAAGCCTATTGGCTGTCCATTGCCTTCTTATGTGAAGGTATCACAGGCTGATTGTCCGCAGACAGATGAGCAGAGGATCGAGATGGCCAAGATTCCCTATGCATCCGCAATGGGCAGTCTTATGTATGCCATGATCGTCACTCGTCCAGATATTGCCTTTGCAGTTGATGTTGTGCGCTATATGGCTACACCTGGCAAGAAGCATTGGGATGCCGTGAAGGGTATCATGAGGTACCTGAAGGGCACTACAGATATGTGCATATGCTATAGTAGCCAGGATACAGGAGTCGTGGGGTACACTGACTCTAATTATGCAGGACATGCAGATAGTAGGAAGTCCACTTCTGGCTATGTATTTACCTATGCTGGAGGTGTTGTTTCTTAGATGTCCAAGGTGCAGAAATGCATGGCCCTTTCTTCTACAGAGGCCGAGTATGTTGCAGCCAACTGAGGCTTGCAAGGAGGCCATTTGGTTGGGTCGTTTGGTTGATGACCTTGGTATTGATGCTATCCCTACACTGCATTCGGATTCTATGAGTGTTATTCAGTTAGCCAAGAATCCGGTCTTCCATACGAAGACGAAACACATTGAGATGAGGTATCACTTCATACATGGGGTCGTTGAGGACAAGTCTGTTGACCTTGTCAAGATCTCAACTGACCGGAATCCTGCAGATATTCTCACGAAAAGCCTCTCTACAGAGCGCTTTGCCTTCCTCAGGAGGTTGATGGGCGTGGGATGAGATGACGTATTTCCTCATCCTTTTGTACATGTGTACATGTTATACTGTCTTTTTCTTTTTTCTTTTCACTCCTCACTAGGGTAGATTTGCCTTTAAGTGGGAGGTTGTTGGGGGTAAAGGCACCTCCGCCTAGCCACCGTGTATTACTACACTGACAGTTCACTGCCATTGCACACTGCAGGTGGCAGGCGCCCGTCACCATCACTTTATTCTTTATTCTTTTAGTGACAGTTTGAATAAAGGAAGACCCGGTCACACATTGTGACTATTGGAGTTCCCATTTTTTGTCTCTCTCTTTCTTGCTCTTGCTCTCCCGCCATAGCTCTCGAGTGCAAGCTTCGATCCTTCTCTCCTTTCAAAGAACAAACCTAAAACTAGTGAGCTAGATCACACCCCTTAACTAATATGGAGAGATAAAAACAAATTATAAAATGGAGACCAAGAAATCAAATTGTGAACCTCAAAGAACCAAAAATTGACCTTGATTATGGAAAAAAGTGATGAAAATATGACAATGAAGGAGAAATGTTGAAATATCAAAGTGAGCAAGAGAGTGTGCACAAGAGGGAGAGAGAGAGCTCAAGTTCAAGAAGAAGATCTTGATTAATGAGCTGTTCACAAATATAATTGGTACACTCTCAGAGTGACCTCTAGGTTGTTTAAATAGCATCTAGATGGCTAGGGTTAGGGTCTTTCCCTGCCCTCCAGTTCATTCAATCCTAGCTACCCTTATCCACCCTTGCATGCATAGGATTCACATGCCTATCTCTCAACACCCCCCCTCAATGCCAGAGTGCCATTGGACTACAAGACATGATAATACCCCCCTCAAACAAAAAGGGATGCCTTTATAAATCAGGCTACAAGAGTGCTTATAAGTAAAGGATTCATAGATTTAGAAAAGTCAATAATCAACAGGTATTTTTGAGGAAAAATTGGCCTCCAATTCTTTTGGTACTTTAGGGGTGGTAGGGCATTTATTGGTAATATGCCTTGTCTTCTTACATTTGTTGCACTCATTTTGTCAAGATATTTTTTCCAACAATTACTAACAAGATGTTCCTTCTTATTGCAAAAGGAGCATTTGGTGGAGATAGTATGAACCAAGAGTTGCTCACGGGCTATTGAAGTAGGTCCTTAACTGGTGATGCATTCTTTCTAATTTCTTTTCTCTTCATCTAAAGAAGATTGGATGGTTCTTTCCAAGGTTGGATTTTGGATATTTGTAAGAGTAGTTACAAGGGTTGGGAATACCTTTGTTACATCTTTTAAGAGAATTGCAATGGCATCTTCATCATGAATTGGAGCTTGAACTAAGGATAGCTGTCCCATGAGCCCCTTCATGTGAGAAATGAACTTACCTAGGTCTTCTCCTTACTTATACTCCAGACTACAAATTTCAATCTTAAGAAAAAATTTAGAGTTCTTTCCTATAGCACCATAAAGCTTTTCAAGCTCATCCCATTTCTCGTTGGTAGTGGAGAGTTGGTCAACATGATGGATTAGGGATTCATCTAGATGAAGCATGATTATGGCTTGGGCTCTTTCATCATCTTCTACATCAAGTGGGGTTGATGGATCAATAACGTTGGTCCCTTTAATGAAGGGCCAATAGCCCCATTCCATCATGTTATACTTCACTAGTACCTACCATGGATGAAAGTCTTTTCCATCAAACTTACGGATTTGAGGTCTAACATCGGCATAAGCCATGGTCATGATAGGAAGGTATTACTGATTGCTCTAGGAAATGGCAGTGTCTAGTCCTTTACATAATGGCCAGTAAGTGCGGAAGCAAAAAGAGATGACTAATACATATCATGCTTAAATTTAATGTGTTACAAGATGAGATGTTACAATGTTCAATGTGTCTATACTAGATTTAACAAATATCCAACAAGCAAGTGATTAGAAGGTTAATCAATAGTGTTTAAAAATACTAATCTCAAGCTTAGTGAGATGCTTGAGTGAGGACCAATTGAAAGTTGGCTTCCCAATAAGCTTATTGATGTCCCTTGAGTGTTGGAGCTGCTCCTAGATCTAAAACAAACTTCAAAGAATATGCTTCAGTGATTATAATCATTGATAATGATTCCTAGAGTGAAAAAAATGAAAATAGGACATCTTGAAGCTTCCTAGCTATGGTTGCCAGGAAACCCACAGCTAGGGTTTTGCTATGTGTGAGCAGTAGAGAAGGAATTTTGCCAAACCCTTTTAGGGTAGTATAGCTCACATATGGAGCTACAAAAGGCCCTTGAAGCCCTCCCACATTGTGCCTTCTACAGTGTGTGGCAGCAGACTACGGATCATCATGATGTCAAGAAGCCCTCCCACATTATGCCTTCTATAGTGTGTGGCAGTAGACTACGGATCATCATGATGTCAAGAAGCCCTCCCACATTGTGCCTTCTACAAAAGCCCCTTGAAGCCCTCCCACATTATGCCTTCTACAGTGTGTGGCAGCAGACTATGGATCATCATGATGTCAAGAATGTCGTCTTTTCTGCGTCTACTTCAATGCCAACGTGATATGCCTCTAATGTCTAGACGTGATGATGCCCCTTGAGCTAGGGAAGAAGTTCCCATACAAAATCAGGAGCTAATATGGCCTCCTTTGCCCACATTAGCTTCTACAATGGAGGTAGGTGTTGGTTGGCTATGGATGTTGAAAGACAAAGATGGGGAAATGAAGCTTTTCTTTTGCATTCAGGTTGAGTTGAGGTTTAGGGAACTTGAAGGGATCAGAGATGTCTCTGATACCATGTTGAAATATTAGAGTGAGAGCAAGAGAGTGTGCACAAGAGGGAGAGAGAGAGCTCAAGTACAAGAAGAAGATCTTGCTTAATGAGTTGTTCACAAGTACAATTGGTACACTCTCCTCTCTGCATTGAGAGTGACCTCTAGGCTCTTTAAATAGACTCTAGATAGCTAGGGTTAGGGTTTTCCTTGCCCTCCAATTCATTCACACCCAACCACCCATATCCACCCTTGCATACATAGGGTTCACATGCCCATCTCTCAATAAGAAAAACAACCAAAAGGGGTAAGCAAAAATAGAAGATAGATTACAAGACCAAGATGAGTGCCTAAGGACCTCTTACACGTGCAAGGCTACCATGTAGGCAATGAGACCCTTTGGTTACCAAAGATTGGAGAAAGAGCCCTCAAGTCACTAACTATGTAGTGGAAGAAGAAAAAAGTTATGTCTCTTGCCATATACATCTTCTAAAAAATCAACGTCACAATAGCCAATCAAAGCGCTCTCGCTAGCTCTTGGTATGAGATGCAATGCACCTTAGAATATTCTTTCCTTACATCTGATGTTTTCTTTTTTGGCTCGCTAGAGGACTTGCTTAGAACACTTGTAGCTTCACTTATCTAGCATGTATTACACAAGTAATGAAAGCCTCCCCTAAGTTTTTTGAAAGGTTCACTGTCAACAAATGAAGGTGCATGCTTTCTTTTGAAAGCTTCAAGTTAACTTAAGATGGAGTAAACATTCATATACAATCAATCATACCAAAATCTTTTAGTATCTCACCAACATACTTTATTGAGATATGAAAATCATATGTGGTCCTTACAACAAACAATCCTAAAGGAAAAGTGGATAAGTCCAAGATATGTCATCTTCAACTCAATTTGTAAAGCTTTTGAGAAATCTTCTCTTCATGATCGCCACAGAGAGTGAGATCATCTACATACACTGCAATGATCTGACCATTCTCCTTAAACATATACAAAATAGCATTACATAGATTTCACTAAGACCAATACTTATGCACCTATCAATCCTCTCGTGCCATACACATGGTGCTTATTTTAGCCAATATACTACCTTTAAAAGTCTACAAATTTTGCATTCTTTAACACTCGAAAATTCAAAACTAGGTGGTTGTTTTACATACACATCCTCCTCAAGGCATCTATTCAAGAAGGTTGATTTGAATCGTTTTTCAAGAATGTGGGCAACTTATTGTGGGACCATATCACAAAAAAGAGAGACACTGTAGGGGCACAAATGGATTCATGGAGCGCACAACGTTCCCTTTTTTGGTCTTTTGATCCATGCAGCCTACTTCCATGTACCATTCCTTAGATAAATTTCTTATCCTTTGTATAAAATCACATTTTGCGATATTTATAGATACATGTTCATGTTTGTATTGGACTCTCCTCTCCATAGTTCCATGTAGTTTTATGAGTTGTCATCATCAGTCTTGTACTTATTTTATGAGTTATCAATCTTGTAGATTTATGTAGTTTTTGCATCTGTCTTAATGAAAATTGTGTATTCAATATGTAATTTCTTTATAGAATATTATTCAGCACATGATACCCTACCACCAATTCTTTTCTATACAGCCATCACTATTTCCATCACTAATTTATTGCACACGTCACTATTTGAGTTGCTATATGCATAAAAAATCATTGCTATTTGCATCGCTTTTAGTGATGCTAATTGTGATGGAATTGTAAAACATTAATATCGATGCTTTTAGCGATGATAATGTAAATTTTTTAATGAATATTTGTGTCACTTTAAACATCGATATGTGGCCTATATCTTGTAGTGAACGTCATTGGATCGTGTTGTCTAGTTCATGGAACCATCTTAAAGCCTTCAAGCTTTTGGACTATACCATGGGAAGCTAAGATAGGCGAGTCCGTTAAAGCTAGTCTTGTATTCTTGTTTTTTTGGGTTGGAGAGAAATATGCATGGTTAGTTAGAGCAAAGTGTTGAGAAGACAAGGTGAGAGATTGTTACTGAAGTGAGTTATAGCTTCTAAAAGAATAGAAGTCTTTCCAATATAGGCACTTAACATGGACTTTATGTTAAATATCCATAGTGTATAGTCCATGCCATCAAGCTTCCCTTCACTCCCTCATCAAAGAACTCAAACACAAGAAGGTATTGTAGCAATAGGCTAAGGCTATGCGATCTCTCCAACTCTCACAAGTTTGCTTACAAAGTCTATGCTTTGATACTATGAAAGGAAAGAGAATACAATAGAATACATGACATTTGAGAGCAAGTGATGAATAGAGAATGTGAGGAATCAAAAACTTTGATCATTATAGAATATTGCAATAGATAGCATGATGCTTCCCAAGCTTGTCCTTTTGCTAGGAAGCTTTTGATAGCACACCTGAAATGAGAGAGAGGGCTTTGTATCTAGAAAGGCATGATTTCAACTTGATAGCTTCATAGAGTTGTAATTTAGGCTAGAATTACTACTAATAGCTTAATAGAGCCTACGGTAGTGATGGCATACTCAAGGCATCTCTGATTAGCTTCATTATCATCTTTTGCTTCTTTATTCTTGGGGCATCTTGAGGACATGTGAGTGGGATACTTAGCACAACTTCTGCAAAGCAATATGCTTATAAGGCCATCCCATGCCTCTCACTCCTCCTCTTACAAGCAGCATGATTGGGATGGGACAATAGTCCATTCAGACAGTGTTTCCCTCTTCTATGTATAAGATATAGGGCTTAATATATGATATATTCTCCACTAGCTCTTCTAGATAATGAGTAGAAAAATCCCTTAGTAGATTTGTTATATAAGGGACATGTGATCAAGGGATGCCCGAGGGATTGATCTCCATCCTTCGTGCACTATATCTCTACTAAATTGGAGTTGGGAATTCTAATTAAGCACCTTTGGCCCAAGGGGCTAGCCTATTCGTGGAATATCAGGAATCCAGGAAGGGTAAGCATCTAGGGCTTGACACATTGCCACAACCAATGGTTGCTTTATCAAGTACAAAGGCTAAGTATAGAGGTGCTACTATGGTAGCATGTGAGGTGGTATGGATACAAAATCTATTGGGTGACTTGGATGTGCAAGGTGATGCTCCAATTGTCATTCACTATAACAACATAAGTAGAATACAATGGGCTAGGAATCTAGCATTCCATGCTAGGGCAAAGTACATTGAGATGCATTACCATTTTGTAAGAGAGAAGGTCTTTGCAAGAGAGATCGATGTGGTATACATCAGCACATAGGATTAGGTAGCTAACATTTTTACAAAGGCATTGGGTGCAAAGAAGCTTCAAAAATTTCAAAGCTTACTTGGAGTTGCAGAGATGTAGTTGAGCTTGAGGGGGAGTGTTGAGGTGGCAAGCTCAAGATGTGTGGACATTGATGGTGGACAACTTGGTTAGATGGGTCCACATGTCTACACTTAGCACATTAGTGACCATTATGATCCTCACATGGCCACTAACTTTCACTTCTTTCTCCTTATTCCCTCTACTTGGCTTTTATTTTTTTAAAGTTATGATGTACCTATCTTCGTTATTTTGTAATGCAAGTAAATACTCAGATTACTTTCTCAAAAGCTCATTTTAGGTTCTTGCAATCTTAGCAACCAAAATTTCCCTTTCTTGCCTACCCATAGGCCAAGTTTGCCCTTTCTTGCCTAAGTAAAGGCCAAAATCTTGAGTTATATTGTTCGAGGTTGCAAGGCTATTAGCTTCACACACTTACTCAAGCTATTCAATGAAGCTATAATGGTCATCTTTGGCTTAGTTTTATCAAATTACTTTGCTACTAGGGGAATTTTGGCACTCCTAATTAGTGGACTTTCTCTTTTGTAAGCTCAATTAAACACACTTGCCTAGTTAATGGTTAATCTGTTAAAATCTTAGTTATTGTACCAAAGCTTTGGTTTCTTATGTCCCAAAGACCTTTATTCTCAATTGTTCTTTGGTCAATACTTCTAGGTTTTTAGACCAAATTCCATGAAGTAGCTCAACTAAATCCTTGGATTCTTAACTCCATATCCCATCATCACTTTCTTGCAACTCATGATAGAGCATCACTCATGGGAGCTCATGGTTGAAGTGAGGAGCGTGAGGAGTCAAGTTTTACCAATGCTTGCCATCTAGATCTGAAATAGGTATAAATCTTATTTACCATGCTCCCTAATTTAGGTCAAATAGGTGATTCAAATAAAAAAGCCATTGAATCTTAGGTTAGGAGCTCCTGTAGCCCAATTCCAAAGTGTTTGGACAAACGAAAGTGGCAGGAAATATAGATCAATTGAGTCTTAAGATTACTTGAAGAAATTAGTTTACAAGCATAGGAGCTACTTAAGCATATGTGCAACTGTTTTTTTAAAGCAAGGGGCCTACTTATTGCCCAAGCACATGGCCTACTTGTTTCTTAATAGAGATAGAAAGAAATGACATTACATGGATCATCTGAGAGCTTTGAATATCTAAATCGCATTGTTTGATGCCAAAATGTGGTCTTTTATTGTTCAATTGCATCAAATCTACATTCCCAACTTGGTCGATTTGGCATCATCAATAGATGGCCATGGGCTGCTCATGACTCATGTAGAGACTTTAATAAGCCTTAAGCTTTAAGGTAAGGCCATTAACCCCAACCCTTTTAAACCTCCTCTACACTTGGGACTCTCTAACTAGTTTGGACCTAACTAGTTCACATAAACACTTTTAATATTGATATTTTTTGAAACTGGACATTTGAGAGATGCTCTCACACATGAAGAATCAAGTTGGATATTTTTCACCCATGAAGCAACTAAGTCAGATAATTTGAGGTTGGTAAAAACATTTTGTTCACACAGTTGGCAATTGGAACCATTTATTTCTAAGCTACTTTGCAAAAACTATTTTTGCATTATAAAGGATTTGCATTGGTTATATTTGAGAATTGGTTCAATTGTTTTATATTCACACTATAATAAGAAAACGGGTTGCTTTGGAAGCTATAAAAAGGTTGTTGTTATGTGACTTTTCAGAGGTTGTTTTATGTTTAAGAATTGTTTAAAAATTAAGAAGAAGTTATTCATTGAGGAGTGCTTGGAGAACATTTTAGCATCAAATTTCGGCTATTTTGGCATTGCATTTGCCATTGTTTGGCTATTGTAGTGACAGTCTAATTGCAACTGTACTTATCTTCTTAGCTGTGAATTTAACACAACCTTGTTTTGCATATATTATAGTAGTTGTGGCTTCATCATTAGCTTCAGAAAGTGCATTGTTTAATATTGAGAAGTTGGATATCACAAACTTCTTATATTTGAAGGAACATACATATATATATATATATATATATATATATATATATATATATATATATATATATATATATATATATATATAGCCTCGGTACAAAAAAGGTAAGTTAAGCCCATTAAGTTGGAAGGTGCAAAGCTCAAAGGCATGGATAGAGATGTTTGGAATGAAATTGATGAGCTTACACATTCTACCATTGTTTTGACTCTCTCAAACTATATTTGCTTTAATGTAAAAGACATAGATGGTAGTGCATATAGAGTTTAGGAAAAGCTATGCAACCTCTATGAAACGAAAAGTGCTACATATTAGGTTTATTGGTTCAAGAAGCTCATTAACCTTTGTATGAAAGAGGGGACATCCATGTCCAACCATTTGAATCAACTTGATGCTATCTTTAGCTAGTTATCTACTCAAAAGAGTGCTTTTGAGAATTTAGGTAAGTATATGTTTTCACTTGTGACATTGTCTGGAAGTCTGGATACTTTTAGGACTGCAATCAACAATTTAGTACAACCAATTGGTCTTTGCAAAGGCAAAATCTCCCACTCTCACGTAGCTCAATATGAAGATGTTGTTCCACTTTCTCGGATTTTGAGGCTGTTGGCATAACTGGGTCATCCGAAATGCATTCACATTTTATTCGGCCTCTAGTGTCTAGGAACATCTAGCTAGGCTCAAGGGTCTTCTACATTCACAATTAGATGTCCTTTGGTATGTGAACATTTTTCATAGGGAGGACTTGGTTCATTGGCATAGGACGATTATTTCTTCTCTTCTTTGCCGTAACTATTGTATTCCGTGTGATCCATCGTGAGGAAGAAATAGAGAATCAGTCATCTATCCATGACGGAAGAGGCAAAAAGGAGAGAGTCATGTAACGGTGTCCTCTCTGTCAAATGCAAAAGATTCTACGAAAGGTGATTCAAAGGATTGATTTATAAGCTCACGCCATCGATGTCGATATCTGAAGATTGGGGGTGATGGAGGAAGGGGAGAGTCAATCTCCTCCTCGGCTTCCTCCTCCTCATGTGCCGGTGGTTGAAGATAAAGAGCAAGGCTTATCGGGGGTCTCTATGTCGCGGTCATTGCCAAATTTCCTGCGGAGTGCCGGCTCTCATTCGATAGTCAGACACCGGCAGTGCTGATCCAGAAGGACTGATCGGAGGTGCCTGTCAGATTCTCCAGCAGGTGCTGATTTAGCGGCCCGGGGACGTTTTGGGAGCCGGGGCGCCGCGGGGATGGGGCGCAGGGAGGATTGATTGTAGGTACCTGATACGTGATTGGTAAGAGGTTTCATGAGAAGTCAGCTGATGGCACGTACTTTGCCCTCAGTAGAGCGAAGCTACCCCATTCTTTCCTGTAAACCAGGGCCTTCACATTGGAGCAACACTGTGCTGCTCCACCATGTGATCATCCATCGGTATGGCGTATCATGTGAGCTGCTTCGACGGGTGCAAGACCAAATTGGAACAGTACTCCTCTATTTGCATTCGTCTGTCACCTTATATACTTCCCAGTCAATGCAGCCGACCACAAGCAGGCCATCCCCATCTGTTTTTGTTGCGTAACCTCTCAATAAAGGGTAATATGTGCCTCCTCCTGGACCTGCAGACCCATGGTGCAGAGGAGCTCTTAATTTCAGAGTGCACGTAGCTGCTCTGAACACACAACAGGTCGCACCCTCTCAATAAGGTGTAATATGTGCCTCCTGCTTCACCTGCAGACCCCTGGTGCAAAGCGTCTCTCTTAGTTTCAGAGTGCATGTAGCTGCTATGGACAGACAACAGATGCCGATAGTGGTGTTGAGATGCTGGCTGTAGCGGAAGCTTGTGTTGCCGTTAAGCGAGTGACTCAACTACTGTGTTGAGATGCTGAGTCTCGAGGAAACTTTTCTTGCAGTCAATCAAACGATTCATCTGCCTGATCTGGAACATTTAGCCTGCTTCTTTCAGGAGGGTAGGAGAACGAGGAGGCTGACATTTGCTGAGCAGTTGCATGTGCATGTTTGCAACATCGGGCTGGATGCTCAACCATGGGTTGGCAACCATTTGACTGCCCTGTTTGTAGACTGTGGGAGCCTCCCGTATGCTCAGCAGGTGTTCAACAGGTCGGTTGGACAAAATGAGTTTGCTTGGAGTTCCCTTGTAAAAGGATATGCAGAATGTGGAGAATTATGGCTCGCACTGAGTCTCTATCACAAGATGCAAGACTTTTGTGTGTATTCCTTTAGAAACACACTGGTGGTTCTCTTAAAAGCCAGTTCTAAACAAAGTTGTATAGAATGTGGACTAGAGCTACACACAGACATTCTAAAGAAGGGATTACAAGGGGATGCATTTATTGGCAATGCTTTGGTGGAAATGTATGCCAAATGTGGTTTCATTATAGAAGCACAGAAAGTGTTTGATGGGGTGTCAGTTCGGGATGTAGTGTCATGGACTGTATTGATGACAGGGTTCTTGGAAAACGAGCTTGGAGAAGAGGCA
This sequence comes from Lygodium microphyllum, assembly GCF_053477565.2. Taxonomy (NCBI): domain Eukaryota; kingdom Viridiplantae; phylum Streptophyta; class Polypodiopsida; order Schizaeales; family Lygodiaceae; genus Lygodium; species Lygodium microphyllum. The sequence goes on from NC_141145.1 coordinate 151,891,953, forward strand.
TTGCATTGTTTTGAGCAGATGCGAATGGAGGGTGTCTCTCCAGATGCTGTTACCTATATCTACAGCTTGAAAGCATGTGGAACTATGGGTGCAATAGAAAAGGGCCAAGAAATTCGTGATGAAATTTTTGACAAGGGCTATGAAACAGATCCATATGTGGGGAGTGCTTTGGTTGATATGTATGTCAAATGTGGTTTTCTGGCTGAGGCACAGGAAGTGTTTAATGATTTGCTTGTTCACGATGTAGTCTCTTGGACTGTGTTAATTGAAGGCTATAGTGAACATGGGCTTGGCAAGGAAGCACTGAACCGTTTCAAACAGATGCAAGTGCAAGGTGTCTTTCCCAATGCTGTCACGCTCGGTTGTGTCTTGCAAGCTTGTAGCAGCATAGGAGCAATAGAAGAGGGCCAAGAAATTCATGCTCAGTTTGTTAAACAGGGTATGGAAAGAGATTATACCATAGGCAATAAGTTGGTGGACATGTATGCCAAGTTTGGATTGCTCTTAGAGTGCCAGAAAGTGTTTGATAGCCTTCCAGTAAAGGATGTGGTGTCATGGACAGCTTTAATTGCAGGCTATGCAGAAGGACAGCATTACCATGAAGTGTCTAATAGCTTGGAACAAATGCAATCGGAAGGTGTTTCTCCTAATGCTATCACATATATTAGTAGCTTGAAAGCTTGTAATAGTATGGGAACTTTAGATAAGGGCCAAGAAATGCATGCTGAAATTGTGAAAAGGGGGTTTGACAAGAAACCTCAGACTGGCAACATCTTAGTTGATGTGTATGCCAAATGTGGGTGTCTTGCAGAAGCACTGGATTTATTCAGCAAGCTTCCAGTGCGAGATGTAGTCTCATGGAATACACTCATTGCAAGTTACACGGAGTATGGACTTTACAAGGATGCACTTGATTGCTTGAAACTGATGCTGTCACAAGCAGTGTCTCCAGACGATGTGACATTTCTCTGCTGCTTGATGGCTTGTGCTGGCATAGGAGCTGTAGACAAGGGCTGTGAAATACATGCGAGGGTGGCCAATCAAAGTTTTTGTCAAAATATTTTTATTGGCAATGCGTTGATTGACATGTACAGCAAATCTAATTCGACAGCTGAGGCACAGAGAGTGTTTAATGAGCTCCCTGTCAAAGATAAAGTCTCATGGAATGCCTTGATTGCAGGGCATGCTGGGCAGGGATGGAATGAGGAGGCACTGAACTGTTTGAATGAGATGCAATTAGAGGGCATTTTAGTGGAGACTGTTTCGTGGAATATCCTGATCGTAGCCAGTTCTGAGAACGGAGAAACTGAAAGAGCCTTCAACTTGCATGCTCAAATGCAAGAGCAAGGTTCGTTACCAGATGGTGTTTCTTTCATGGGAGTCTTGTCAGCATGCACTAATTCAACTGCCGTTGAAGCTGGCAGGAAGGTTCATGCTCAAATTCTAGGCATCAGAGGAGACCAGTTCTTTGACATGATTATGGGAAATGCTCTCATTGATATGTATGGAAAGTGTGGGAATATGCCTGCTGCTCAGCAGGTCTTTGAAAGCATGAGGACAAGGGTTCTATTCACATGGAATGCTTTGATTGCAGGATATGCCCATCATGGAGCAGTGGAGCACGTTCTCTATTGGTTTGAGGAGATGAAAGCAGAAGACATACGGCCTGATGCAGTCACCTTTTTAAGTGTGCTCACCGTGTGCAGTCATAGAGGTCAAATTGATCTAGGCCAGAAGTTCTTTGAGGCTATGAGTAAGGAGTATGACATTAGTGCTACTATTAAGCACTATTCTTGCATGATTGATCTTCTTGGTCGGTCGGGCCAGCTAGATCTGGCAGTGGCTGTGGTAGATAATCTGAATGTGAAACCCAATCTTGTGATCTGGCTTACTCTTTTAGCAGCTTGTCAAAAGCAAAGTGATATGGAGGTTGGAAGGCATGTGTTCGAATGTGCGCTGAAATCGTATGCAAGTTCAGATGCACTATATGCCATGATGTCGAACATATTTTCCGACGCAGACATATGGGAGGATGCAAGTGGTGGGGGCACGTATGCATGAATAGGTACTTGAATAAAACATCGTGTAGCCGCTGACCACCATATAGGGTATATGAAGTTGGGGAGCTCCTCAGTACTGATCCTTACCTCCATCTGGCTATGGCTGTGGCCAAGTATTACCGATGAAGAGCAAGTGAACAATGCATATAGCATCACATATGTGAGGTTGTCAATCAAGGTGCCTTTTTATAGGCTACAAGTGGGGCAAGTCTCTAAAGTCGTCACATGGATGAGAGTTGACAGACTCACTCACTAACTATGAGCATCTCGTCAGGGAAACCCCAAAATCATTTTATCGAGTAACATACATAGGTTTTGACACCCCTCTTGATACTCAATAAGCAAGAGAAACACAATTGTACAAAGAAGTTAACAGAGTGTTGAGACCACGGATGTCTCATTCTTGCCCATAAATTGGATGTGCATCGAAGATAATACCAAGAAGACTCTTGAAAGATGAAGCATGGCATGATGAAACAACTCCTCACATTAGTAGCTTGCCAATGTCTAGGATAATCCAGGAAAGAGTTGCTTAAAGCTCCAAGAAGACAAACCACAAATTTGCAACAATGTGCAATGTGCTAAAGGCCACACAATATTGAAGAAGTAGAATCATGGCCCCATCTATTAAATATAACAAGGACTAGACTAAAAAGTTATCTTCAAAGCGTCAATGTTGGATTTCTACAAGAAAATGACATAAAAGATTTACCCAAGTGGCTCCAATCATAAAACTTTCTCAAGGTGAATGTGTCTTGTGGGATCGTGTCTCTCTTACTTATATTTCTTAGAATAGTCTATGCCTCTATGTGAAAACAAAGTTAGAGGTCAAGTTTCCAAGGATATATGGATATAAATGGATGGAGGAAAGTGACTTAGCAAATAATTCTCAAGTGTTGTAGCTTTACCTTGAGATATATCAATTGGAGTTAATATTGAATTGGGCTCCTTCAGCCTTAGTGAGCAAGAGAGTTTAGAGTATTGCCTAATTCTCAAGGAGATAGCACCTTCACTTTCGCAATGATAGGCTAGATCAATTATATAGTAATCTTGGATATGCTTTGGGTTCATTCAGGGTCTCATGTAGTATTGAGATAATAATTTTTTGCCCAGAGGATCATTGTTCAATGTGTTGGTCTGTGTGATTTGGTATATAGGTGTGTATAGCAGCATTGAAACTCTAAATTTGCATGATATGTGATGTATATTTGCATTGGAAGCAAAATATGGACAAACACATGGGTTATGTGTGATATGTAGGTAATGTAGATACCAGAGGCACCCTGCTAGTAGTTGTTGCCAATTTGCTACTACCCTATTTAGCCAAGCCTTCTTCGTCATTGTTAGTCTCACTTGAACAATAGTTTACCATTGCCCAACGCTTCCAACCCGTCCAAGAGTAATCGACATGCTGCCAGCCTTGCATCTGCATAGTTGTTGCCTTGGCGTCTTCACTTTGTGCAAACTAGCCTACTACCATTGTCTCCAATCAACTTGATTCAAACATCTAGATTTATGTTTATAGTCATTGATTGAATCAAGAGGTGTCATGTTGTGATTCTGAGTATACTACACTCTCCAACTCATCTTTGGCTTGGTCTATTCTGAGACATGGTAGTTCAAGGTTTTGTATTCACTCTTGCATAGTTTGTTTATTGCATTGAGCATTGACTCATTCTACATTATCCCTAAGTTACTACCTTTGAGTTTTAATGTTTACCACTTTGTGTTTTGTCGTTCACTTGTGTTTATCTTCTAGATTTGAGTATCTCTTCACTTTTTTATCATTAGGTACTCTTTGAAGAAACCTAAGCCTTGATTTGAAAGCTCAATGTCAAATATAAAAAAGGAATTTGAAGGGAAGATGGCATTTAACTCATCTATACCACTTCAATCTCCTGAACAACCTATGTTGAGGACCAAACCAAAAGGGTACTCCCAACTAGATCCTAAAGATTCTAATATAGCATGACAAACATTTGACTACTTTGGATCTTACTATCCATACAAGATCTCACGGATTGAATGTAGTACAATCCTTATGCATCGAGGGCAAAAACAAATTGAAGGTAACATGGATTATCCCCCTTCAGAATTTATGTGCAAATCTAAAGAACTTATAGGATCAATGAAACTTTCAACTAGGATTGGCCACTCAATCAGAGAAAGAAAATGAGTACAAACCATCATTCTCTACCCCTCGTTCTCCTCTAATGTGAGGTTTACACTTTTTTTTCAACTTGTTTTTATTCCTTCTTTTATGCAAAATTTTGATAACACCAGTCTAAGTCGTGAAAAGGTGAGATTCTTGGATTTAAATACAAGAAGAGATGCTTATAAGAAAAAATCATCTTATTCTTCTTTTAGTTTTCCTTCAAGTTTTTCATCTCGTTGTTAGTTTATGCTAGTTCCTCTTGATTTTCATTTCAATCTCCACAACAAACTCCTTCATCTCCATTCATAACTATTCCATATGTACCTCAGTTTCCAATTCCACCTATCCCACCCTTTTCTTCCACTCCTTTTGTTGGGGGTAAAGGCACAGGTGTCTACACCACCTTGTATTTACTTTATACACCATGACCACACACCTATACGTTGCAAGTGGTGGTGCCCATCATTGTCACTTTATTATTTATCTTTCAGTGACTATGGAATAGGAGAAGGCTCATCACACATTGTGACTGTTGGAGTTGGCACATATGGTGTCTCTCTCTCTTTTGCTCTCCTGCTCTATTCACCATAGCTCTTACTTCTGCTTGTGTGCTTCCACTCAGGCTCTACCTTTCAATTGGTATTAGTGTGGGCATTTGAGGAGCTTATTCATCCTTTACTTAGCTTGAATTCAAAGCTTCAGCTCAAGGTTTCATGGTAGCCATTATTTCTTTCTCCCGAAGTATGCATTGAGTCCTCCCTTCGCCTGATTTGTTCCAACTTGCTCCTGGCTTGTCGAGGAGTTTCCCAAGGCTTAGCTGAGCCTTGTTGAGTGCTTATTGAGCTAAGAAGCAACCATTCAATCCATTTTGAGTGGATATAGGAGCATGATGTAGAAGTCATGGGGACAGTTATGGGCAGCTTGACAACACATTTATATTTTGGCTATAACTTTTACATATGATATTGGATTCGAGCATTCTATAGCTAGAAGTGAAGGGTGTGGGAGACTACATGTTTGAGCACTCATGGAGTTGAATATATGTAGTTTTCAATTCTCTGTTTCACACAAAATAGAACAGTTCTGGTTTGGACAACAAACAGTGAGCTCCATTATACATATTTAATGCCTCAATAGTGCTATTTTGATGCTCGAATGTTATGATTATGCTTTGGGATGCTATTTGGATTACTTCAAGCTTGATTAGCTCTATTTTGCATAGTTTCATTGCTGTTATAATAGTTTGGATAGCAAGCCATTAATAGTAACTTTATACATATCAGAGCTTGATGCTATTCGGGTATGCCACTTACATGCATTGATGTCTATCATCGCAGTTATCCATTCCCCTAGAATCAGTGGCCAATTTATTTGAGGTCGTGTTAGGGAATGTGTTGAACTCCATCCTCGTTGTCTAGAAATTTTGAGATCACAACCTATGTAACCACTAGCCAACTAAGGGGGTTGAGGGATAAAAGTGGTAGGAGATGGAAGATGAACAAGCAAGAGAGGGTGAAGGTATGGATAAGCAAAATCATAAAAGGAGGAATGGGTTAAAGAAGGATAGTTTGTTAATTTAGGGACATCAACTAAAAAGTTTGTTAACAAGTATACTGGAAAAGTGAAAAAAGCAGTTGTGGATGGAGAAGGACAAGAAGGAGGAGGGGAAAAGGCACAATCCTCAATAAAAGAATAACGGGTGAAAATAGGGATTCGAGGGGTATCTTAGGGTTGAAAAAAAAGGGTAGAATAATCTGTGGAGTAGATTGAAACATAGAAAGATAGGCATCATATCTATGGGCCATAATGGACCTAGCATAGATCTACGATGTTACGCATCAAAGAAAGATGAATCAAATGGAGGTTGTTTGGAAACATGAGCTAAAAGATCCACCCTCAGTTGGTTAGTGTTTTGCACATGTGCAAAGGCTTCGTTTACATGTTGATTCAAAATCAGAGAATCGATATAAGAGCCACAAATTTGGATAACTTAGTCTTAGCAATATTGTCTGATTCTAGCAACTGTGAATAATCACGGGAAACCAGTGGAACATATTGAACTAGGGGAGGAGTACGAGGTGCCATTCAAATGGATCACACACACAGACAATCACAAGAAATGCTTGCAAAACAGCATAATAGCAACAAATAAGATATCAACAACGGAAATGACTCACATAGACACGATCAATTGACCACTCTAGGAAAAATGACTCACATTGACACGATCAATTGACCACCCTAGGCAATCTACATCCTAAAAAATTTCGGCATGATCCCTCCACTTGTGTGACCAAAAGTGTCATACTATGCAAAAATACATGCACCCAACATCCCCATAATCAGGTAATCCAAATAAAATATAATCAAGTCACATCATTTTCGGTTGGGGGTAAAGGCGCCTCTACCTAACCGCTCTTGTATTACTACACTGACAGGACCCACCACTGCACACTGCAGGTGGCAAGTGCCCACTTTATTCTTTCTTCTTTTAGATATAGTTTGAATAAAGGAAGGTCCAGTCACACATTGCGACTGTTGGATTTCCCATTTGTGTCTCTCTCTCTTCTTGCTCTTGCTCTCTGCCATAGCTCACTTCCAAACAAGCTTCGATCCTTCTTACCTTTCAACTAGTATCAAAGAGTGGTTGCTTGAGCATTCAAGCTTGGTCTGTGACTCATTTAGCTTCATGTTGATTATCTACACTCATTAGGTCTCCTTCCCGACAGCCATAGCCAACTCTCTTGAGCTCCCGTCACTCCTCGGCTTCCCGAGCACCCACCCGACCCATTTGGGCACCCTCATGGCATTCCTTCAGAGGTATTGAAGCATTATTTTGAGTGTTTATTTTAGTTTGCAAGGTACAGTAGGAAGGGACTATTAAAAAAAAATTCGTTTTTTACTTTAGCCCTCCCTTGGTACTCATTAACAACCTCATTTGGACACTACACTTGGTTTATGCTTGGCATTTGATCCCAAGCCTTGATATTGAGCATTGATGTGATTTACTTCAAGTTTGGGTTTGTTATACACAGTTTGCAGGTAGCCCACAACAGTGCTACATTAGCATTTTATGTCTGGATCACTTTGGCATTGACGTTTGATGCTCGGTTAGTCCCGAATGCTCCCCGAATGCTAGGGGAATGTATGCCTATGATGTGAGATGCTTTTGGGGCTAAATTCGCTTATATTGCCAGAGTTGTATTTGGGATACAATTGATGTCTATGGATGCTATAATTGGAGGCTATAGAGCCTATATGATCATGATGTCTTATTGATTCTTGGTCTTGGATCTTTCATCACTTGTGCTATAATATGCCTTTCTAGCTTCTTGTCTTGATCTATATGGCTTTTGTGCCAGTGGGAGCATCGTTGGATGCTTAACAGACATTGAGCAGGTGGTTTATGCTATTGAGCTTTGAGTCTTCTGAGAATGGGATCTTCTTCACTTGGATGTTGCATGATTGATATGCCATGGTCTGCATACATGTGTTTGGGCTGATTTGGGCTTTGCACTCCCTAAGCATACACCTCCTTGTGCCAGGTCTTGCCAGTGTTGTGTACACTTTGCCCTATTACACAAGGGGTGTGCCGGATTACTGACGGATTTGTTTGACATGCTTGGGTGTTTGCTCGATGTCCGTATGACTGTCACATGCTAATTTATGCTTGCTTGATTTTGGTTATGCTTTGACAGTCAATGGTTACCTGGGTGCATTTAGTTTGCCTACAGTTTGCTCCCATTGTACCTGGCTGTAATTTATTACAACAAGTAGTTATGCATGGACTGATGTGGAATTTTCATGCTGAATCATCCTGATTTTATGTACTTTTGATGGTACTTGGTGGGTAGCATCATTAGCTATCAGTTCGTGGTCATTTTGCCTTGGTTTTGGTGGTATTCAGACTGTTTACAACAGAAAACAACAAGTAGATTTGAACTGTCTGGACCATTTTGGACTACATTATGGCATCTTCTTCCACTGATAGTGCTATCTTTAACATCACTAAGTTTGATGGTACAAATTATGCCTATTGAAAGAGCCAATTTTGGCAGGTATTGGTGTAGAAATCGCAGGTAAAGCCACTAAGGATGCATGGCAAGCAGCCTGAAACTATGACTGATGAAGAATGGGATGAGCTTGATGAGTTATGCAAGTCCACCCTCATCTTGTCTCCCACTAAATAGGTGCATTACAATGTGGTTGAGGAAGCACAGAGTGCTTGGCAGCTTTGGGATAAAATTAAGAACCTCTATGACAAGAAAAGTCTAGAAGGTCAAATGTATTGGCTAAAGCAGCTTATGGACCTACGCATGACAGAGAATATGACAATGCTTGCTCATTTGAGCCAGTTCCATGCTATTCTCAAGAACTTGACTTCGCAAGATATTACCTTTAATGATGAGGTTACTCCATTGTTTTTACTTGGGACTCTAAGTGAGTCATGGGATGTATTCCACACTGCCTTATGTGCTCCTACTACTATTTTGAACTTGCCTAATATAGAGAGTGCTCTTCTACAGGAAAAGATCAACCGTAAGAACTTGGATACCTCTCGTGTATCGCATGCTTTGATTGTTAGAGGAAGAGATGGTAATGGCAAGAATGACCGTGGGAATGGCCGTGGCAGAGAATCACAAAAGTCTAGGTCTAAGTCACGTGGTAAGTCACGCAACAAGTCTCGTGGGAGAAATGCTAATGTGACATGTCATCATTGCAACAAGAAGGGTCATATACACCCACAGTGTCATGAGTTGTGCAAAGAGAAGGGGAAAGACAAAGTATAGGAAAAGTCATCTGATCACAGCACTATGCCTTCGAAATCCAATGTGAAAATCGAGGAGATAAATATCATGTTGACTGATGACTCCAATGCGGAAGTACATACTTGCAGCTAGTTCTTGTGATGCTACATCGTTGACTGATGTTCACTCTATGTATGCGCAATGCTGGCTTTTGGATTCTAGTGCTTCATTTCATGTTACTCCATGCCGTGAATGACTCCACTCCTACCACACTGTCTTTGGTTCAATTTGCTTGGGTGATGACAGGGATGTATGTCATGTACCTGCGCTTACACGCAGTCTTATGTTTGTAGGGTAGCTTGATGATGCTGGGTTTCATGTTTCATTTGGGGATTTTGCATGGAAGATCACTCGTGGCAGACTTGTACTTGCTAGAGCTGCCAAAGCTGGCAGCCTCTATCCTCTTGTAGTTGATGGGTCCTCTATTGACCATGTTTTGTCAGTGGGTTCCATCCCATATGTATCTCTTTGGCATGCCCATTTGGGCCATATGTCCTTAAAGGGAATGAAAATGTTTTCTTATTTGTAGTACTTTCCGCCCCTTGACTACACATGTTTTGATTCGTGTGAGCATTGTCTTTATGGCAGACAAGCTAGGAATATGCATAAGAAGTTTGGTAGGACACGCATGAGTGAGCCCTTGGCATTGGTACATTCGGATGTCTATGGGCCCATGCCCTATCAGTCTATGGGTGGTGCAAAGTATTTTGTGACGTTCATTGACCATTTTTTGCTTAAATTCTGGGCTTACCCCATTAAGCTTAAGTCAGATGTCTTAGCTATATTTCAGAGATGGCTTGCATTGGTTGAGAACCAAACTGGGCATAGGCTGAAATTCTTTAGGACTGACAATGGGGGAGAATATGTGTCACGTGCTTTTGAGCGGCTATGTGATGAGAGGGGTATTAAGCCTCAGTTAACCGCCCCCTATATCCCACCCTAGAATGATTTGGCTGAGCGAATTAATAGAACCATCCAGGCCTGTTTCTTTTTCAACCATAGCTTTAAGAGTTTTGAAATGCCCAAAAACTTCACTTTTCTTTTTCATAAAATACACCTAAACTTTTATGTTATAGTTATCAATAAAAGTGACAAAATAATGACAGCCTCCAATAGATGTAGCTTTAGTAGTCCACACATCAGAGTGGATTAATTCCAATGGCTTCTTACTCTCTTGAACATGTCTAGGAAATGGTTTCCTTGCCTGTTTTCCAAATTGACAGGCTTCACATACCTTATGCATTTTTGCAACCTTGAATTAAGGCAATCCTGCAACAATATTTTGGGCCTAGAGGAGCATGCCTCATATGATTGCCATAAGCCAAGGGGGCTCTGCAAGGACCAATAGTACAATCAAGATAAGCATCAAGATCTGTAAGTGATATAGGAGGCAACAATGAGTTTGAACGAGTCAAGATCTCCATCTCTCTGTGGTGCATATGGCCTAGGCGATAATACCATAACAATGCATGTGGTATCCAGATAACTGCAACCATAGAATCTCCCACATAAGAGACATGCAGTGGGTAATGAGAACCAACTCGAGAACCTCTAGCCAAAACCAAGCAACCATGACAGATCTTCCATGACCTATCCTGAAGAGAAACAGAGTAACCAGCATCATGCAACTGACAGACAGAAATCAAGCTCTTAGTGAGCACGGGAACATGTAAAACATCCCTAAGCATAAGAGAAGTCCCATTAGGCAAAGCTAGGTGTATGTCTCCTAGACCAAGAATAGCATAAGTCTGCTCAAGGCCCAAAGAAATGCATCCATCAAACTCCTTGTAAGTAGAGAACCATGCTCTATGTGGAGTAACATGAGAATATGCCATAGAATCCAATAGCCAATCTGAGGCATAGGCCGTATCACTGAGTAAGAAAGTTGTAGGAAAACTAGATGACAGGAGTACATGCTCAACTGCATCATCATGGGTAACTGCATGTACCTCACCACTAGTAGAGTGGTAACACTTGCTGCATCTGTTGTATCTCTGACTCTTTGCTCATGTTGAGTCCGTCTCCGTCTCTGCTGCTCTCTAATCCGTCTAAAGCATTTTCTTTGAACATGCCCAAGCTTCCCACAATGGAAGCAAACATCTGAAGTAGAAGAACTCGTAGAAGACGACAAGGAATCCAAGCCATCATGAATAGGGCTATCCATAGCATTCACGAAGCTCAAGCAGTCAAGGGCTATCCTGACAGAGGGAACCTGCTAATAAAGAAAATCATTTGCAAGTACATCAGTGGTAGAAGCATGCTGCAAAGGCTCATGAAACCTCAATAGACAGGAGGACATAAAGGCATCAACCAAGGATGTAAAAGCTCCCACATGAAGAAGAGTTGTAGCCAACTACATGACATAACCAACCATAGTACGGTAAAGCATAATACATCTGTCATAAGAGCATAGGATATTTAGCCATGAAATCAGCCCATAACCATATGCATACGCATAGCTCTGCAGTACATCATGCCACCTAGGAACATGCAAGTCAAGTAAAGACCGACAAGTGGCAAAGCATCCTACAAGAGTCAAGCTCCAGGAGAAGCCCAAACATCTATACAATAACATCCAAATAAGTGGCTCTGTAAGGTATACAATAGTAGACCATGTGCATAGACGAGTAAGCATACGTAGCATATGCTCTCTAACATGGACAGGCAATAGTAGCCCAACTAGCATAGAAGCTAGACAATAGAGGAGCAAGAAAGCCATAACTGTTTGCCAAACCCAAGCATTGTAAAGTCCACTAATCAACCACGTATCCCGCAACAAATCCAAGAATCACTGAGCAATCAAAGCTCAATCAACCAACTACTAAAGAGTAAAGCAATCACTGCTCATACATCTAGAAGCATCCGCCAAACATAAACCCATATCATCCTGAATAGTCAAGAGCGCCCCATAAACCATAGTCATAGCCAGGCAAAGCATTAAATACCTTGAGTCCCAACAATTTCCATCATGTAAAAGACAGTTCAATCTGAGTAAATTAGTGCTCAATGCAAGCTCAACTTCATGTCCAAATAAAAGACATACATTCCCAAGTCATATAGCATCAATAGGCACCCAGTAGGCATCAGATAGCCATGAGTCATAAGCATTACACACTCAGGAACTATGTGCTGCCCTGTTTCCAGCATGTAAAAACCTGTTAAACTGAGCAAAATGGTCCTCAATCCAAGATCAAATTGATGCCTAACTAAGAAGTAGATATCCCCATATGTATAGGCAGCCACCGAGCACAAATGAGCATCATCTGACCACCTCTACTGATTCTAGACAGGAGGAGTAGGGGGCTACCGTGTATGACAGCATGTGTGTTGTAGGTACTATCAATAATTTGAAGTGGGGAGTGCTTATGTTGGTGATAAGTCCAAGAGCCAATGCTTAGGACACAATAGAGACATTGAAGTCCATTGCTCATGGAATAAGAGAGCTGCCCAAGGAGTAAAAGAGGGGGTTGGAAAAACTCGTGTGCTGCTATAAAAATAGGTGCAGATTCTGCGTAGACCTACTTGGGGGTATTCAGCACATGGCTGATCATCAAGGAGCCCAAGGGGGGCACCAATAGGGGCCAAAGATGGCCTACACAAGCCTCAACCAAGCCATGATAGGCAGTAAGTGAGATAAGAGGGGAGGAGCTGCTAATGGAGTCTGAGATCAAGCTGAAATAGACTTGTAGGCCATCATGTGATGAGGCCTAATGTAGATCCTTGTCCTGGGGTTGTTGTAGGTGTTTGCCAAGGTCGAGGGGTGATGCCAAGAAGCTAAAGAAGGCTCCAGATCAAGTTAGGTAAGCAACCAAGCCCTCCAATGGCTACCACAAGCTCAAACCCTGTTGTGAATGTGTGAGCTGAAAATTGAGTGAGAGAAGAACTCCCATACCTCGTGTCGATGCTGAGAAGAGGTCGGGAAGCGCTTGGAAAAGGACCTGCTCTGATACCGGTTGAAGGGGATGCAATGGGAGTGGAGAAGGAGAAGAGGAAGATGCGGGAGAGACGAGCACACACAATGTAGGTGTTGTCCAACTGAACTGATAACCTTATTGCACTATCATATTTTATATGAATAAAGAATGGGTGGTCACAGTGTACATGGGTAGGCCCAAGGGCCTTTTACCCTAATAAACAGCTCTGATACTAGTTTAGCATCCCAAGGAGTAAGTAGAATCCTCGTGGAAAGAGAAAGTCAGTTCTAGTGGAGTATCAGAAGAGGAGACCACTCCCTTGAAGGAGTCGGATCTATACCTAGAGACAGTCTGTGGGATCTTCATCTGCAAAGTGAAAGGTAAAAAGCAATTAACTTTCATGGATGCTGATGGTACTAAATGTCACTTGAAGGTGGGTACCAATCTTCCAAAAGAGGAGCTATTGATCTTGCACGACGTTTTGAAGAAGAACTTGGACATGTTTGCATGGTCCTATAAAGATCTAAAAGTGATTGATCCATGATGTGTTAGCATCACATCGACCTAGAGCTTGATGCCAAGCCTGGGAGGCAAAGACAGAGGCGCATGAATCCAAATTACTCTACCCTAGTAAAAGCCGAATTGTTGAAGCTACTTGAAGCCAAGTTTATCTATCTAGTGGCCAATAGTGAATCGGTTTCGCTCATTGTAGTAGTACCCAAGAAGAATGGAAAGTTGCGAATTTGTGTGGACTTTCACAAGTTGAATTCCAAGACTAAAAAAGATCATTTTTCTATCCCTTTCACAGACCAACTATTGGACACAGTGGTTGGACATAAACTCTATTCCCTCCTCTTGGATGTATTCAGTTGATACAACCAAGTGCAGATAGCAGAAGAGGATCAATTTAAGACAAACTTTACAATAGAATGGAAAACCTATGCCTATAGAGTAATGCCATTTAGGTTTTGTAGGCATAACACTCCTACTACCTTCCAATGGGTGATAATGGCCGCATTCGAAAATCATCTACATGATCTCATTGAGGTATACATGGATGACTTTTGTGTCTATAGTCTAATCTGTGAGCATTGGGGACACTTGGAGTAGTGCTTTGATACATGTTGAGAATATGGGATCTCTCTCAACCATGAAAAATGCATCTTTGGAGTCTCTTCAGGAGTTTTGTGGGGCCACATTGTCTTTGCACAAGGGATAGCAACAAACTCCACAAAGATTGAGAGCATTGTAGCTTTAATAGCGCCAACTAACCTTAAAAAGTTGAGGGGATTTCTTGGCCATATGGGCTATTACAGACAGTTCATTGCACACTTTGCAACAAAGGCAACCCCCTTGCATAAGCTCCGGAGAAAAGATAAAGAGTTTAGGTGGAGACCACTGATTGTGACGAAGCGTTTCAACACCCTAAAGCAGTGTTTAATTGAAGCACCCATCTTGCAATCTTCCAATTGGATGAAGGAATTCCATGACACACTGACACATCAATAGAAGGGTTAGGTGTAGTTTTATGTCAAAAAGGCTCCTCAAATCTAGATCAATCTATCTATTATGCAAGCTGTAGAGGCGAGCTTAAGCTCAACCGCCAAGACCCATGGATGGCTTATTCTTTCAAGTGTTTCAAGGCGAGCACTAATGGCTACCTCTCACATAGCCGATGCGCTATCTCTCTCTATGAGTGTAGTGAGCTTACCTCCATGTGCGATCGAGTTGCCTCCTCTTCCGAGCACTCCGGTAGCTCCACGATCCAAGTGCAAGCTTCAAGCGAGCTCGATCCTCAAGCACTCCATGCTCCATTGCCGCGAGCAAGAGAAGAGAAGAGAAGAAGAGAGGAGAAGATGGAGAGCTTCTCCACCATGGTCCCTCACCCTCACACACTTGCTCCCTCACACTCTCACACTTCCTCTTTCAAGCACAAGCTCAAGCAAGCAAGAAGAAGAAGAAGAAGATGAGAGCTACTTTTGGCCACACACAAGAATGAGCTTCTTTCACTTTTTGCATTTTATACAAAACCCTAACCCTAATTTCCTTTGGGTAGTCATCTCCTTTTTGGTTCAGGCTTCCTCCAACCCTTCTCCTCCTCTTCCATATTGGCATGGCCTCAACCCATGCCTCTAACCATTTACAATTTGCACGGGTGAAAGCCCGAAGCTCTTTTACAAAATAAATCATGGTGCGCCTTGTAATCTTTTACAAAAGTATTGACTTGCACTTTTTTTTGTGTGCCTCTCTCCTTGATTTAGAACTTTTTTGCACTTCTTGCATTTCAAGATTTTTCTTAGTGCACCTTCATCTTCCATTTCACTTTTGCCTTGGCCTTGTCTTTTGCTTTGGATTTTTCAGATTTTCCACCTTGTTTGTCTAAGGGTTATTATTACTCCCCTCCTAGACGAGTGCCAGTCCCATGGCACTCTCTATCGTAGGTAGTAGACTCAGGCATACACCGAAGACATGGGTGGAAGGGACTACTGTGGTTTGCCTTGGAGGGGTTTTGGTGGTGGTGCGGATGAAGGTTATTGGTAGCACTTTATTGATCTGATTGGTTGGTGATAGGATTTGTTGTAGCTGGTGATAGGGTTGTTCCTTGTTGGGAATGGCACTCATGGCTGGCATAGGTGTTGGTGTTCTGGGGATTCTGTGTGTGACTATTCTTTGGTGGGCTTGCATGATGATAAAGGACAAGAGTTTAGAGTTGAGTGTTGATGAAGAGCTGACGGTACTTTCGTTGGAGTCTTCAATACTTGCAATTGAAAACCTCTCATATGGTCTCTCCCTAGGGGTTAGTGCTAGTCTTCTTATCGTGCACGAGACGTAGTTTGATTAGTTTTGGAGACAGGTTGAACTCTAAGCACAAGCCGAGAGTATTGTCCTACACTTGAGGACCCAAATTGTGTATAGATTGCGGTGTAGATATTATGTGAGTGCATGTGCATATTTAGATATTACATAGTTAGAAGACTGGTAGTATGGTTCCTCATAGCAGTGGTGGATGAAGCAAGGGTTCAATGGGGTGGAAAAAATTATTGATGTTGAGGAGAAGTACACTTGAAGGCTGCTTGAGAAATTATTTGTGATTTTGATAAATGATGTAGCATAATTGAGCTCATTAACGCCTAGCTTTTGGTAGTTGATGGCTACTTGTAGTGTTTGAAGAGTATGGTGTACTTTCCATGGTCTTTCGTGCCTTGCTCACCACTATTGATTGCGATGGTACTGAGATGGAGTGCGAAAAAAAATCGTGCAAATGGTTTAGGGTGACACGTATAGGTGGGACAAGCTCCCTAGGTATGTCCTACCCTTGATGTGCCCTGAGCAATTGTGGGGGATGTGTAAAGGGCTAGGGGACTAAGGATGGAGCCAGTCGACCAAGGTCACTAGACATACCTAATTTGAGGATCCCTATGTGCTGTGTTGTGATTGTGGGTATCTTTTTTTTCTTTTCTTTTTGTTTTTTCTTTTTCTTTTTTGGGATAAAATGAGTACAATTAATGCAATATGTTGAGGCTATTAGCCATTCATTTGGATTGAGAAATGTCGAGATCCAAAGGTTGTGAAAAATGGATATTACAAAGATGATTGAGTTACTAGCCTTGATGCTAGAGGAACAATTGTTGAGATGAAGAGATATACTTGAGATTTGCAAACCTCTTTGTAACATGTGAGACATCGGAACAGTTGAGGTAGCAATTGTAGTGAGTTGTGCATGGACAAGGAACAAAGCATTTGGCAAATTGAATCTTGGTTGATGAAGAAATATTTGTCATTGTTGAGAGCGTGGCTCCTACCCGGATGTAGAGTTTGGCCAAGAAAGAGAGAGTAACAAACGACTATGCTTTAGGCCATGCTCAAATGCAATGTGTGCTTTCTGCAGGGGTGATTTTCTCTTCCAGTGGGGCTTCTGTCATGGCTCTTTGTTTCTTGGTATTTTTGTCACTTTCTCCATAATGGTTCTTTGTGTGGTTACACATTAGAAAAAGAGAACGCTAAGGCCCAACCAAGCACATCAATGGCGCGACTGACCTAGTTGAGAGTCCTGAGTCTTTAAAGGATACACCTCAATTTCCCAAGAAAAAGAGAAGAAAACAATGGTAGTTGCAAGTGGCTATAGACTCTAAGAAGATTGAGATAAAGAGTGCCGAAGAGCTAAGGAATAAAGCATAGAGTCCACCCACCAATGAACCCATTGCCATCTCTCCTAACGAGCGGTGAAACCTTAGACATATCTATTACCATCAATGGTTGCTTGCAACTCTCCATCCACTGATAGTAGAACTTACATTGACCAATCAAGAGTGGATACAACACTATCACAATAGGTTGACGAAACTATAATAGTCACATCTAAGGAAAACCATGACACAATAGCAACAAAGCCTCAAGAGAAATATGAAAACCCGAGGATATAAGCAATCCTAGCATTGACCAATCTTGCTCATCTAGGCGTAAGCCCCCAACTATGCTAAAGCCTAGGGAAACTCCCAAAACCTTACATGAGATAGCAGTCGAGCAAGCTCTCATCAAACATAGAAGTGTTAGAGAGTGCTTGACCAAGTTGGATGCTAAACTCAAATTATTCGCACGTGCCTACGTCCTTTCGGACATGGGCACATTCCCTAGGGAGCAACTTGAGGAATATTTGTCATATCCGCTATCCTGGGAAGAGCAAGAATATCTTAACGAGCACTATGACAAGCTCCTACATAAACACATGCAACTCATCTCTAATGAGGAAGCTGATGAACTACGCTTAAGTGTGATATTCAACGAAGTGCTTTGCCAACCAAATCTCTTAAGTCAATTTGAAAAACATTGGTTTGAAAACCATGCTAAAATGGCTGAACTTGGAGCCCAAATTATCTAGATTATGACAGTCTCAGAGGAGCCAAAATGGCAGTCTCAAAGAGACCCAACCTATGTGGCGCCAACTTCCTTTTAAGTACTAACTACTGTTCAGGGTATGGACTTTGCTAGAACTAGCCAAGAGAACTCTCTGATTGATAAAATTCTCACTAAGGAGGAGCTACATGTTGCTAGTAGACTCTGACAAGGTATCATGCTACTCGATGTTGCAAAATATCTATTGTTATTGAGTAGGCTACCATGATTACTAGATATGCATGCCACACTCCAGTGCAATCCTGAGTTATACAATTGGTTTTTATCCTCATGAAGTGACATGGATTCATAAACATGTATATAAATAAACAATGTGTTTTGTGACTATGTATAAATAATACCAAAAGAAGCAATGCCTACACACACAGAAGTAATGATAATCAAGCGCATGTGATATGCATCAAAATCAACACTATGGGATTCAGATAAGTGATGTCTTTTTGAGCTACACTTTTTCATTATGGTTGAAGCATATGACTTGCATGTACTCTCATGAGTTGCAAGTGAAACAAGACGACACAAGACTCTGTAGAAAAGCGTTCAATGTCCAAGTCACCACAAGACCACTCATGGGACATAGCTGCGACCTGTTGAACAACCTCGCTAGGTTGTGAGGGTATAATTGCCTCTCTTTTAGGAGAGTCTAGCTCTTTAGCTAATTCCCCTTTGTTTAGCCCCTCATTTGATTGCATTGACATTTGCTCTTGGTCAGGTGTTTGCTCTAGACTCTTGTTCTTACCCATTGAAACATGTCTCCATTGCTTCTTATCAGAGTAGGTGTTGTGTTTAGAGCTATTTTTCTCTCGCTTTGGAGGTTCAGGTGACTTTAGCGTAGAACTAAGAGACGGTTTAGGGTTCCTATCATGTAGGCTTGGATAAACCAGTTGAAGAAGTCAAGGTTCGTATTGATGGGAAGCATAGAGATCTAGGATTGCAGGGACTTGAGTGAGGCAGAAGACATATGTGCTAACACTAAGTACCATGCTCCCTACTCCTAGCTTGCTAGCCACATGTAGATCTTCTTCTAGAAGCAATTTATCATACAAGAGATGTTTTTGGATAGTGGCAGAAAGTTGAACCTCATGGACCGTTGCCAACACTCTTAATGAGGTCGGGGCAACGTACATGGGATCATGTATTGATGTCCAAAGGGCTTTCCTTTCCTCAGCGAGTGTCATTAGTTGGTGGCCAATTTTGGATGCTAAACTCTGGTTGAAGTACCATTTCTACACAAAGTTACCTTGTCCTTTCCCTTTTTGTTTGATTGCTTTGAGCTTTTCCTTGTTTTCTCACATTGAGCAATATAGAGTGAGGGTATTAAGCACAATTCTCTAGCTGTGGCTTTCGGGATGTCCTTAATGAATAGGTTGTTGCTCATCCCAAGTTGTTAGGGATTCGGCTATGAGCTTTTTGTGCTCTAGTGTTGGTCTTTTGATGTCCACATAGACATATACATGTGTAATGCTTGTTAGCTTATGATCAAGCTTCATCATACGCTTCATCTCTGGTTCATTGGTCAAATGTGCTATCTCTTTGGCAAAATCTTCAAGAGATTTCTCCTCAAGACTAGGCTTTAGGTGCTTTGGAAGTGCTGGAGGTTTCAAGGATGTTGGTTGTGACATCTCTTCCATAGGTGAATTGCTGAGGACATGTTTCACAAGGGGCATCATCACGGCCAAAGGCTGTGACTGCTATGATTCCTAATTTGAAGTAGTAGCAGCTAGTTTTGTGGGATAGCTCTTGTTGGTAGATTGCGGTGTCAAGTCCTTAGGTAGATTAGAAGTGGTCATGTCTTTTGTTGCCCTTTGCATATTCACTTGTGCAGATCGTGCAAGCATTAGTTGAGCTGGTCATGGTGGATTGCACATGCATATCCTTAGGTTGAGAATTAGGGGTGGTGTCATGTCCCACATCTTGGACATTTGGAATCTTAGATGGAGATAGAGATTGGGATTGGGATTGGGATTGGGATTGGGATTGAGTAGGTGCACTTGCATTGTTGTTGTGGTTCTTGTGTCTATTTAAGGAAAGAGGGTGTAGGAGATTTGGGACTCCTAGGTGGACTTGGCACTAGTGAGAAGATTTGCTCATGATTGTTAGATGATTTTGCCATTTGCTTTGTTGAGCAATCAAACTTATCATGAGCAATGTTGCACCTGTGGTGTTCATTATCCTCTTGGGAAGTCAAAGGCTCCTTGGGCACTAGTGGTCTTTGTGCATACTTGACGGTTACATTTGATATCGGCTTGTTAAGCATGCTAGGCTGAGGATCTACCTTTCGAATAGTCATGTTTGGTTTCATGATTTCAATCGTGAGGGGCTCAATCACTCCAACGTTGTTGACTCGAGAATTGGATTTTCATTTAGATTTCCTCCTATGCTTCTTTGCTTTTGATATGTTCTAGCGGCCTTCAGCTACTAATAGAGGTGGTTTAGCATGGGATTTCGGTACCCAAATCCATCGATTACTTGCATAATACCCTTGAACATGTAGCAACACTTTGGATATCCATTGCAGCGTTATGCTGGCTCTCCATCGATACCTTGGTCTATAAGACTTGGGCTTCTTTTGTGGTCTTCTACGATATTTGTAAGTCCAAAGTCTATCCTTGGCATTGTCTCTTGACCTTCTTGTTTCAAGACTGGCCTTGCTCACTAGTTCTCTCTATTCAACATGCGCTTGTATCAACTCTTTCAACAAGTCCTTGCTCTTGTTACCGGGCTTGCTTGGTATGTCAGAATATTCCTTATCTTTCCCTCGAGGTTTGATGAGGTCAGCCTTGCTAAAGGTTGTGATTATCCTCACACGCAATAGTGTCAAGTGTATCCTCTGTGCTACATAATTAGCCTCACACTTCGTCACCCTTTTGAAGGGTCTTCTTAGGAGGGTTTCCTCTCCACAATTTGCACTATTTGGAGGAACATGGAACAAGATATGCAAGCTTTCAGTTTCAATAGTTACAAGGAACTTGCACTTCCCTATAAGTGCTCATGGGTGTCTCCTATAAGGATCAAGAGTTGCATTAGTCGGTGTGAGCTCTGGTTGGCCTAGTAGGGTCCATGCTTCATAGGTCAAGATATTAAAATTTGCTTCTTTATCGATGAGAGTATCAACAATGTGCTCTCTTTTTGTGGTGAGTTTGACTCTAAGATAAGCAAGCACTACTATGTCTTCATCTTTCAGGTCTTGGCTTATGAGTTCAAGCCTTTTGATACATGCCTTTGAGTCCCCAACATCACAATTAGATGTGGATTCTCTACTACTAATGTCTTGGATTGTCTGTGTAGTGCCGTTCAAGGTGCATCTATTGTCAAGATTGTCATGTCTAGTCATCCTCGTAGTTGTAGCTTGATATTGTTGCATTTCACTTTGACTAGATGCAATTCGAATGCAACATATACATGTTTTTGTGGTGTGGCATTTTTGCCCTTGTTGGCTAGATTGGCCCAATGAGGCTCTAGGGTCTCTATTTGTCTTTGTTCAGGTATGGACTTTTGGTTGTTGTTTTGCAAGT
The DNA here is from genome assembly GCF_053477565.2 of Lygodium microphyllum. Taxonomy (NCBI): domain Eukaryota; kingdom Viridiplantae; phylum Streptophyta; class Polypodiopsida; order Schizaeales; family Lygodiaceae; genus Lygodium; species Lygodium microphyllum. The sequence continues at coordinate 151,913,319 of NC_141145.1, forward strand.
GAGAATCTATGCTTCTGCAGAGCCATTACTACACTAGGATCTAATTTGGAGGACCTGTCACGGTGCATGTTTTCTCTCCAGCCTACTTGGGGGAGGTGTGTTTGCCCCCTCCGCGAGGGTCCAAGGGGAGGGGGGGGAGCAGCCCCCCTCATTTCGCAAGGCCGTTATGCTAAGCACCATGCGCGATTTGAAGGACCATTTGTAGCTAAGTTTTGAACTACTTACTCTAGATTTCAGCCCAGTGATAGATCTATGATGTGCTTTCGACTCTATACGGTCTCTAGGTCAGTTTTAGAGGTTAGATGTGTCAAATTTGTATTCTGTTTACCTATTCAATTTTGATAGTTTTTTATTCGATTCTTAGAGGTCCGATTCTCAGGAGTCCGATTATCAGAGTCAGACGTCCAATTTTTGGTTGGTCCAATAATCAATTGATTGGACGGTCCAAGTTTGAGTGGTCTGTGGTCCGATTCTGGTGGTTTGATTATGGGTTGGTCCAATTTTTGTGTGTCCAATTTTCGTGCGTTTGATTTTGGGAGTTTGATTTTAGGAATCAAACGTTTGATTTGAGAGGTAGCTAATTCTAGATGGTCCAATTTTTCTGTTCTATTATGGGATGTCCAATTTTTGAAATCGGATAGGATATGTCCGATCGGCAAACATGATGGGTTGGTCTGAGTGTCCGATTCTTGGAATCAGACCCCTACGGACCGTGTCCGATTTTGTCGGTACCCAAATAGCGGCAATGAAAATCGTTCCGAGGAACGATTTTTGGCCACGCCCACAAGCAGGATTCTCTAGAATCCAAGGGTAGATACATAGAAAGGTTTCTACACACCTGATCCCAACAAAAAACTCCTGTGGCCACAAGCTCCAAGTATTTCACAAGCTCTCTCTCTCTCTCTCTCTCTCTCTCTCTCTCTCTCTCTCTCTCTCTCTCTCTCTCTCTCTCTCTCTCTCTCTCTCTCTCTACTGCAGAACGTGAAAATGAGGTCTTCCTTTGCTTCCCCAAGGTCTTAAACCCTTGTTGGGCTCAACCTTACTCTTCCAAATCACTCATTGTGTGATTCTAACACCTCTAAGCACTCTTTTTTCCCATTTTTTTTCCTATTTGGACATGTTTCACAGTAGAAACCCTAATGCTTGTTTTGCTTTTCTTCTTTGTTTTTTCCTACCCTAATGCATCCAAATCACAAAGTAAATACTTACACTACTCCAACCTGCTTTTCCAAATCCAAAAAACCAAAAACTTACTTGCTAAGGAGATCAAATACCTCTTCAAAATCCCCCGCTTTCTACTTATCTACCTCAAGCACCAATTCAAGGAAAAGCCTACTTCAATGCTTGATTCAGAGGATGCAAGCACTCAAGGCTTGAATCCGTTGGTCCCAGCAATGGAACTAAAATATAGAGGCAAGTTCAAGCTTAACTGCCAAGACTCAGAAGAACTGTTTATTCTTTTAAGCATTTCAAGCAGATTACTAATGGCTACCTCTCATATAGCTGACACGCTATCTCTCTCTACAAGTGTAGTGAGCTTATTTCCATGTCCGATCAAGTTGCCTCCTCTCCTGAGCACTCCCGTAGCTCCACGATCCAAGTGCAAGCTTCAAGCAAGCTCAATCCTCAAGCTCCAGGCTCCAAGCTCCATTGCCGCGAGCAAGAGAAGATAAGAAGAGAGGAGAAGATGGAGAGCTTCTCCACTACGGTCCCTCACCCTCACACACTCACTTCCTCACACTCTCACACTCCCTCTCTCAAGCACAAGCTCAAGCAAGAAAGAAGAAGAAGAAGAAGAAGAAGAGAGCTACTTTTGGCCACACACAAGAATGAGTTTCTTCCTTCACTTTTTGCCTTTTATATAAAACCCTAACCCTTATTCCCTTTGGGTGGTCATCTCCTTTTTGGTCTTTGTTTGGCCCATTCCTTGAACCCTTCTCCTCCTCTTCCCTATAGGCATGGCCTCAACGCATGCCTCTAACCATTTACAATTTGCATGGGTGAGAGCCCAACGCTCTTTTACAAAATAAATCATGGTGCGCCTTGCGCTTTTTTACAAAAGTATTCACTTGCACTTTTTCTTGTGTACCTCTCTCCTTGATTTAGGATATCTTTGCACTTCTTGTGTTTCTAGATTTTTTTTGATGCGCCTTTGTCTTCCATTTCACTTTTGCCTTGGCCTTGTATTTTGCTTTAGATTTTTTGAATTTTCTGCCTTGTTTGTCTAAGGGTTAACATAAGCCGAAAAGTAACTAATTGAGAAAGAAACTACACAATGACGAAGCTCGAATGCCTACCAATGATATTTTCCTTGGAGAAGTTTTGACATTACTTGTTGTCGACACACTCCAAATTCTATGTGGACCGTGAGGTTCTATTCTTTTTTATGAACAAAGCAAATGTGAAAGGCCGAATGATGAGATGGCTCCTTCTATTCTAGGAGTTTGACTTTGAAGTGGTTATCAAACCTGGTCACTCCCATGTATTGACTGATCATCTATCGTGAATCCCTCAGAGTGATAAAGAGGAGCAGGATGACCCAAACCTCCCTAATGCTTCCCTCTTTCTGGTTGAAATTGTAACCCCATGGTATGTAGACATAGCCAATGTCTTGGCTACTCAACAATATCCTCCTCTATCACTAGCTGTGAGAAGAATAAGCTTTTATTGGAATCAACCCCATACACCCTGTTAGGTGATGCTTTGTACAAGAGAGGCAAAGATAAAGTGTTGTGTAGATGTGTTGCAAGAGACAAGATTGGAATAGTTTTAAAAGCATGCCATGATGAGCCATGTGGTGAACATTTCGCAAGAGAAGTGATAGCCGAAAAGTCCTTGCTTACAGGATAATAGTGGCCTACATTACACAAAGATACCTATGATTATTGCAAATGTTGTGACGCTTGTCAATGGATTGGAAAGCCTTCCAAAACTAGTGCTATGCCATTATAGCCCATCCTTTCCCTAAAATTGTTCGAGAAATGGGGAATCAACTTTGTTGGCCCATTGATATGCCAATTAGAAGAAAGCAGAATAGATACATTTTGTTATGTACTTACTATGTGATGAAGTGGTGGGAAGCCAAAGCTCTTAAGTGAGATGATGGCAACAACGTGGCTTTGTTCCTATATGAGAATATCATCACCCATTTTGGCAATTCCTTAGAGCTATTAGGTGACAGAGGTACTCAATTCCTCAACAAGATTATTGAAGAATTGACATAGTTGTACAATATCTGTGATTACAAGTCCACATTGTACTATCGTAGAGCCAATGGCCAAGTTGAAGTTACCAATCGCATCCTTGGTTCAATCATGACAAGAACGATTGCTGCACATCACTGTGATTAGGACGATCAACTTACAAAGGCCCTCTCGGTGTACAAAACCTCCCATAAGGCTACTATAGAACAAACACACTGGTGTATGGTATAGAAGCCATTTTTCCTATTGAATTAGACCTACCCTGTCTGCGTATGGCTATCATGGAATGCCTAGGTGATAATGAGTCCCTGTAACACCATCTCCTACACTTGGAATGTCTAGATGAGACTCGCAAGATAGCCCTACAGTGTATGGAAGCCACATAGGCGAGATGAAAGGTTTATCACGACAACTTCATCAAGCATAAGGAATTTAAGGAAGGTGACTTAGTCTTGGCCTATGACTTGAGATTTGGCAAGTTCTTAGGAAGACTACAATAGGATTGGATGGGCCCCTATAAGATACTTGCTGTCAACCCTAATGGCTATGTCCAAGTGCAAGTCATCGATACCATAGATCAATTGATTCCTTAGTTGATCTTCCAAGATGCAGTTCCAAAGCCGCCTCCCTTGGTGTGCTGTATCTTGTAACTCCATCAGTGGATCTGACTCCTATAGCAGCAGATGACATCTTTCATATGCAATTAAAAGTTCAAATCTATTGGCTACCTCCCTGGGTACACCTCTTCATCACCCGACATAAGTGGACATCATCAACTAGATGAAGCCACTCTTCATCTACAATCTCTTGAGTGAGGTGAGATTTTATCCTAACTGGATGTGGTTGTGAGTATGACTGTTCTTTGTATTTATAAGAAGAGTGTAAGATAACGGGTGGGGTGAGTGACATGTCCTTGCCCTTTTAAACCAAATGAGAGGTGAGATATGTGAATGGAGTGTTGCACACATAGGTTGGGCCTCTCATGGACAATGCACAATATGTTCTTATGCATGGCACTATAAGGCTTCACAGCCTTCCTTCTCACGTATGCTGACACAGGGCGTGATGCACTACTATACCATAATTTGTGCACAAGGCATACGACCTTCGTATCAATGGGTATTAGAAATCGGGTTGCTCTCCTATATCTATCAATAGAGTATGAGACAAAGGGGGGGGACTAAGCATGATTGCTTTTCCTTTCATCAATTGAGAGGTGAGGATTGAGGGACGTTATGACAATTAGCATCAAGCACGTTTTTGTTTCCCTATTCACACACGAGATGGGCCTCCGCCATCACTATCCACACATGACTCTATTCGAACACTGCACTTCAAGGCTCCTTGGCCTTCCTTCTTGCACTCATGCCATATGGGTTGGGACGACGTACTAATGCACCATCAACTATGCATGCTGGCATACTTCTTTTGAGCCATCCCTTTTTTTGATTTCTAAAATGGGTGTAAGATATGGGTTTCAATCATTCTCCTCGAGTGATGTGAGATCTGGGGTGAGTGACCAATCTATCATTCCATCATGAATGACATTTGAGATTGAGTGTTGCACTTTTCACCATTGACGGCTTATCAAATCTTCATTGACAATGCTACCTCCTTGGGTGCTACTGCATAGTCCCTGCCATGTTAAAACTGTGTTGCGATGAGTCTTGGTACCTCTTGTGGATGATTTTGACTCTCCAGTGTGTATTGACAATCTACATCAACCAATTGAATGTGCCAAGTGTTTCTAACCCTACCTCTTGCATTCATTTATGTGTATATCATGTTTTAAGTGTGGGGACATATGGGTGTTGGGAGTAAAGGTACCTCTGCCTAGCTGCCCGTGTATTACTACAATGTGACAGTACCCGCACCTACACACTGCAGGTAGCAGGTGCCTATTACTATCACTTCATTCTTTATTCTTTCAGTGACATTTGAATAAAGGGAAGGCCGGTCACACATTGTGACTATTGGGGTTCCCACATTGTGTGTGTGTGTCTCTCTCTCTTGCTCTTGCTCCTTCCACCATAGCTCTTGCTCTTGCTCATCCTTCCACTTCAAGGCTTGCCTCCCTTCAATTGGTATTAGAGCCTTCTTCTTTGTGAGCTCCGTCACACTCTCAACTTCCATTTGAATACCTACAGTAGTCATCTCTTTGTTGGCAGCCATAGTCACTCTGTTCGTGCTTCCTATCAGTTACATTCTTCTTGGGCACTCTTTGAGCCTTCTCGAGTAAGTTGGAGCAACCCCCATAGCCCTCACCTTGCTACTGCAGCATCATGTCATGTGGAACATGCCCTTTTTTAGAAGTAGCTCACATTTTTCATCTCTCACAGTATATCTTCTTCATTGGGCAGTTATACAAGTACTTATACACTTGGTTTTGATGTTAAATATGGTATTACAAATAAATAACACATTTATCCACATATTATTCTCCTTGTGACTACTGCAAAAAGAGTGATCATCCAACCCATCTGTGTTTCAAGTGGCGTTTTATTTGAAATCATAATAGAGCATATATTGCTACACATGATGACACTACTGAAGAAGCAAATTGTGTGAGTTCTTCTATCTCTTAGGATACTTTATATTCGTGATGGATCTGTTTTTTTATTGATTTTGGTGCTATGGGAAACATGACATATCCATCCCGATGGTTACATAATTATCATTCTATTCTTGTCAAGAAATTGGTTTATCGGTGATGACACAACCTATCAAGTCAAAGATATAGGTGATTTATATCTCGGTACTCTTTCTTCAACAAGAATTCTACGTGGAGTTCTACATGTCCCAGATCTACAAAGGAATCTTCTTTCAGTTGCAAGAGGGAGTGTGTACTTACAGTGTGGTGCATTGTGCTTATGCTAGTGGAACTTGGAGCTAGGTCAAGCCTGGGTGTTGTCCCACACTTGAGGACCTAGTTTGTGCATAAGGAAGGTGTGCTGGGTGTGGCTTAGGGAGACAGGTCTAACCATAGGCGCTCTAGGTATGTCATGCCCTTGATGTGCTCTAAGTGTGATGTGGGGAATCAAAACGGGTGTCTATTTTAACTAAGGTTCGATGACTAGAAATACAGGGAAGCCCTCTATTTGATGCTTCTATGGCCAACTTTGTTGGTCTTATGATGCCCGGTTATGCTGAAGTGATGTCTACACATATGGGGATGCTATGCCTGTGTTATGGGTTGGATTTGGAGTTGATTTTGGTATTGAAATAGCTTGGTTTGATAGTATATTCACTGTTGCTACATACAATAGAGTTAAACCTCTTTTTTTATGTGCCTATTGCTTCTGGCTATGATTCGGGTGTTCTATATGCACTCTTCATGTGTACTATTGATGCAAGTACATTGGTATATCATATGCCCATGATTTGAGGTGGCTCTGAGCTTCATTTGAGGACTGATTTACTCAGTTTTGACAGTGAATTTATTGTTGTAATAACCACAGTTGAAGCCTATTTGGTCATTGTATGCCCTACCTATTGGTCACAGGTGCTTCTCGGGTGACTCATATGACTATAGGGATGTATATGGAGGTTGGCACATGTCTTGTATTTCTCTAGAATGCAAGCTCCATCTTGGTTGGCATTTGATTGACATTGGTCTATAGTGGCATGCTTTGTGGCAATCATTATGCCTATGGTCTATGCTTGACCCTTCGGTACATGCTTTGATGCATATGTCAGAAATGCATGCTCCTTACATTGTCTGTGTTTGATTGCCACTTGGAGCTTGAGTTGGGTGTTCATTTGCATAATTTGAAGCTCTTGGATGCGTATTTGGGTTGTCAGAGATTTGACATTGACTATTACATGATGTACTAGATGTTATAGGTGATGCTTGACCGGTCCCTTGCTCTGGATGCTCCATTGATATACGGTCTTGGCTCCATGATGCCTTATGCATTCACATGCTACCTTTGAGCTTGGTTGCTCGATTGACATTGATCTTTTTGCCAGTGGGAGCTTCATGATACTTCTGGATAGTGCAGAGTTGTGGTTCATGCAGTTGAGCTTCTTGAGTAGATGAGATTGGGATCTCTTACATGTCTATGCTCTTGATAGATACTTGTCTGCATTAGATGCTTTTGGGCTGATTTGATCCATCTTCTCTTTGAGCATTTACCAACCTTTGTGAGGTATTTTGGTGTTTGGCTCATGGTTCTTGGCTGTTACAGTGTTTGTTATATTCTCACTTCATTCAGGATCTAACCTGGCAGTCATATTTGACTTTGGATCAATGTTAGCTCATTGTTTGCTCTCTTTTTCTCACTGCTATGATTTATTAAAACAAGTTGTTTTATGTGGACTGTGATGTATTTATTGAGCTTAATCATGCCATTTGATGTACTTTTGGTACTGTTTGGTGGACATCTAGTCATTTTAGTAGTTTCTCTTATTTTCAGCTTGTTTTGGCAGTGGTTTTGGCCAGTTTACTGCCAATTACAATAGGCTATTTTCTACATAGTCTACCTCTGCTTGACTCATTATGGCTAGTCATCTCAAAGATATGGCTTTGTTTGACATTGTCAAGTTGGATGGCACCAACTATGGCTACTGGAAGTCTCAAATATGGTAGGTTTTGGTACATAAATTGTAGATTAAGCCACTGAGAAACAAAGGTATTAAATTCAAGAACATGGATAATGATAATTGGGCTGATTTATATGCACTATGCAAGTCCATTATCATTTTATCACTCTTTGAAGAGGTCCACAATAATGTTGTTGAAGATGAAGATCAGAGTGCATGGAATTTATGGAAAAAGATTCAAGAACTTTATGCAAAACCAGAGCCCTACTTCGCAGATGTATTGGCTTAAACAATTGATGGATCTACGCTTGAAGGAGGGGACCCCATTGTCTGCTCACTTTAGCAAGTTTCATTCTATCATGAAGATTTTGCTTCAACAGGGTATTGAGTTTCAGGTATTTGCATCCTTTGTTTCTGCTTGGCACTTTACCTGAGTCTTGGGATGTATTTTACACATTGCGATGATTTGTACCAACAAACTTGATGGACTGAAATTGAAAGATGTAGAGAGTGCTCTTTTGACTAAAGAAATTAACAGGAAAAACAATGATGCTTCTAATAGTTCACATGCTTTATCCATTAGAGGTGGTAGAAGTGGTAAGAAAGATAATGATCGTCATGGGAATGACTCTCATAAGTCTTGGTCTAAGTCATGTGGATGTAGCAAGTCCCATGGACGTAAGTCTGATAATACATGCCATTATTGTGGGAAAGCAGGACACATACGGCCATAGTGTCATAAGATACACGATGATAAGCATAAAGAAAAGTGGAAAAAAAAGGTGTAGGAGAAATCCGATGATCGTAGCATTATACTTGCAAAGTCTAGCATAAAGATTGGGGAGATAAGTGTCATGCAGTAGCCTGAGGAGTCTGATGGTGACTACATCTTAGTAGCCTCTTCATGTGATGCCCCTCAATTGACCAAGGCTCAATCTATGCATGCCAAGTGTTGGCTCTTGGATTCAGGTCTATCTTTCATGTGAACCCCTACTATGAGTGGTTTCATACCTATCACAGTGTATTTTGTATTATGCGCTTAGGTGATGATGATCGGTCTCTTGCTATTGTTGGCATTGGGGATATCACTGTACAGTTTCCCTCTGGTAGCACTTTTATTCAGCATAGTGTACATCATGTACCCACACTGACTAAAAGCCTTATGTCTATCGGGCAGCTTGATGATGTAGGTTATCATAAATGCCTTGGTAATTTTGCATGGAAGATAACTCGTGGTAGGCTTGTTCTTGCAAAGAGGTGCCAAGTATGGTAGCCTCTACCCCTTGGTTGTATCTAGTACTATTGACCATGTTTTGTCATTGGGTTCTATCCCACATGTATCTCTCTGGCATGATCGTCTTGGGTATATGTCGCTTAAGGGTATGAAAATGCTTAGTGCTTTGTAGTATCTTCCACCTTTTGACTACTCGCATTTTGAGTCGTGTGATCCTTGTTTATATGGTAGGCACAGACTAGGAATTCACATAAAAAGTTTGGTATTCCACGCATGGGTGAGCCTTTGGCTTTTGTGCATTTAGATGTATGTGGACCCATGACCTGTTAGTCATTAGGGGGTGCGAAGTACTTTGTTACATTTATTGACAATTATTCATGTAAGATTTGGGCTTATTCCATAAAGTAGAAATATGATGTCTTGGCCGTCTTTCAGCATTGGCTTACTCTCATCGAGAATCAGTCTGGGCATAGGCTGAAATGCCTAAGGACCAATAATGGGGGTGAGTACGTCTCATGTGCCTTTGAGCAGTTTTGTGACGAGCAAGGTATTAAGTGTTAGTTGACCACTCCTTATACCCCTCCCCAGAATGGTATGGCTGAGCATATGAATAAGACTATCTAGGAGAGGGTCCGCATGCAGTATGCTTAGCGAAGCAAGCTTACCACATCATTTTTGGGTTGAGGCATTCTCTATTGCCGTGGATCTCATTAACAGGTCACCTTGTAGTGGTATTGACTTCTAGGTTGCAAAGGAGGTATGGATATGAAAGCCTCCCTCATATGCTCATTTGCGTGTCTTTGGATGTGAGGTCTTCTGCCATATGCCTCAAGACAAATGCAATAAGCTGGATCCTAAAAATGTAAAAAGCATTTTCCTTGGCTATGGAGATGTAGGTGAGATGGGATATCATCTTTGGGATCCGTAGGCACGAAAAGTGATTTGCAGCCATGATGTTGTGTTCCATGAGGACAAAATGTATATGTAGCCTGAGAAATTTATTGAGATATGCAAGGTTATCTTTTAGGAGGAGCCCCCCTGCTCTTGCATAGCTAGCTAGACACCTTGCACCAGTAGAGCTGATCCTCATGGCTAGGATGTTAGATAGGATGTTCGATAGGATATTAGACAGGTAGCACAACCTACATTGAGGCATTCTACTAGAGATAGACAACCTCCTGACCGTTATGAGCCCTCCATAAATTATGTCTTGATTACATATGCAAGAGAGCCTCTCACCTATGATGAGGCTATGCGCAAGGGTGACAATCACTCTTGGGAGAGAGCTATGTAGTATGAGATTTTGACTCGTTGCATAAGAATGATACATGGGATTTGGTTTCCTTGCCTAGTGGCAAGAGGGCTTTGCATGGCATACAAGGCCAGATTGGTATCAAAGGGTTTTAAGCAAGAGCATGGTGTTGACTTTGATGAGGTCTTCTCTCATGTGATTAAGATGGCCACCCTACGCTTAGTCTTTGGCTTGGTTGCACGGCTTGACTTGGACTTGTATCAATTGGATGTCAAGATGGCTTTCTTACATGGGGACTTGCATGATGAGATATACATGGAGTAACCTAAGGGCTTTGCAGAGCCTGGTAGGACACCTAGTGTACAGATTGAGGAAGAGTCTTTATGGCTTGAAGCAGGCACTTAGGGAATGGTACCACAAATTTGATGCATTCATGCAATCACAAGGCTACAGCCGTAGTGCTATGTATCTGTGCTTGTACAGGAAGAAATCCAGTGATGGTTCATTATTGATTTTGGTACTCTATGTGGATGACATGCTTTTAGCAGAGAAAGATCATGATGAGCTAGATGCTCTTAAGGCTGAGCTCAAGAAGAGCTTTGAGATGAAAGATCTGGGATAAGCCTCTCATATACTTGGTTTGCGCATTACGCATGATAGGTCTTAGGGACTACTCTATCTGTCATAGAAGGAGTATATCCATAAAGTCCTTGAGCACTTCCATATGCAGGATGTGAAGCCTATTGGCTATCCATTGCCTTCTCATGTGAAGGTATCACATGCCAATTGTTCGTAGACATATGAGTAGATGGCCAAGATTTCCTATGCATCTATAGTGGAAGTAGTCTTATGTATGCCATGATAGCCACCTATCCAAATATTGCATTTGCAGTTGGTGTTGTGGCATGTTATATGGCTACACCTGGCAAGAGGCATTGGGATGCTATGAAGGGCATCAAGAGGTACATGAAGGGCACTACTGATATGTGCATATGTTATGGTAGTGAGGATATAGGAGTCGTGGGATACATTGACTCTAACTATGCAGGATATGCAGAAAGTAGGAAGTCCACTTTTGGCTATGTGTTCACTTTTGTTGGTGGTGCTATTTCATGGATGTCTAGGGTGTAGAAATGCATGACCCTTTCTATAAGGCCGAGTATATTGCAGCCATTGAGGCTTGCAAGGAGGCCATTTGGTTGGGTCATTTGGTTGCTGACCTTGGTATTGCAGATGCTATCCCTACACTACATTCGGATTCCATGAGTGCTATCCAGTTAGTCAAGAATTCGATCTTCCATGCAAAGACGAAACACATTGAGATGAGATATCACTTCATTTGTGAGGTCATTGAGGACAAGTTTGTTGACCTTGTCAATATCTCAAGTGACCAAAATCCTGCAGACTTGCTCATGAAAAGCCTCTCTATAGAGCGCTTTGCCTTCCTTAGGAGGTTGATGGGTGAGATGACATCTTTCCTCATCCTGTTCTATTTATGTATATCTTGTACTGTCTTTTCTTTTTTTCTTTTCGCTTCTCACTGAGGCAGATTCGCTTTTAAGTGGGAGGTTGTTGGGGGTAAATATGCATTTGCCTAGCCACTCCTGTATTACTACACTGATGATAGTACCCGCACCTGCACATTGCAGGCGGCAGGTGCCCATCATCGTCACTTCATTCTTTATTCTTTTAATGACATTTGAATAAAGGGAAGGCTGGTCACACATTATGATTGTTGGAGTTCCCACATTGTGTATGTCTCTCTCTCTTGTTCTTGCTCCTTCCACCATAGCTCTTGCTCCTGCTCATGCTTTCACTTCTCAGGGCTCACCTCCCTTCAATGGGTACCCTTCTCCTCCCACCCTTCCTTCCACCTCCTCCCTCTCCTCCCACCTCTTTTCCTTCTTGGTCCTCCTTCTTCCCCTCTTCTTTCCTTCCTTCCTCCTCCCCTGTCGCCCATTGAAGAGCTAAGCTGTCGCTTGCCGTCGCCTTGGCTGCCCATGCTAGCCTTATATATATTGCTTAGTTCTTGCCCTCGCCGCCTGGTTGTGTCACCGCCACTTGGTTATTGCCTTTCATTGCCCGATCCTCACTGATCCATTGCCTAGTTGTGCCGCCCTCGATCCTCATCGATCCATTGCCTGGTCGTGCCACCATTGCTTGGTTGTCTTCGCCACACCTCCCCCACTTGCCCGTCCCTCCTACTTCTCCACCTCCTTTAGTCCCTCGCACTCTTCCTTCCACCTACTCCCTCTCCTTTCGCCTCTTTTCCTTCTCCTTGCTCCTGCTCCTCCTCCTTTCCCTCTTCCTTCCAACCTTTCTCCTCCCTTGTCGCCCATTAAAGAGCCAAGCCGTCGCTCGTCGACGCCTTGGCCCTTCGTGCTGATTGCCGACCTGCCGCCTAGTCCTCGTTGCTATCACCTGGTCGTTGCCATTGCTACCTAGTCCTTGCTGATCCACCACCTGGTCGTGCTGCCATTACCTAGTCGTCTTCGTCGCGCCTCCCCTACTTGCCCTTGCCTCCTCCTACTTTGCTGCCTCCTTTGGTCCCTCCCTCTCCCCTTTCCCATCCTCCTCAATCCTCCTCACCCAACTACCCCCCTTTGGTCTCTGCTTGCCTCTGCCCACCTTCCTCCCTTTCCCCTTGCCCACCCCATTGTTATATATATATATATATATATATATATATATATATATATATATATATATATATATATATATATATATATATCATAAACTAAAAAAAACAACACCACCACACGCCACTTCACATTTTTTCCCCCATAAACAAATTTGCCTCTCCCAACCCTTTGCTCCATTTTTGATTGTTCGCGTAGGCGCGATTCATCGTGGTTTTCGTGGTCATTCACACACGACATGAGGATGCAAGTGTGCTCTTGTCCGTGTGGTAGTAGGCTGATTGCTGTTCACACGCAATCTAAACCCAAGTATACGCATTTTTGTTTTTTTACTTGTAAATATTATATATATATATATATATATATATATATAATTCATAAAAATTACAAAAAGCAAACAAAATCAGGATTTTTTCTAAAAATTTATGTAAATTAGCTAAATAAAAAAATAAAAGCACATATCAACTTTAAAAATCCATTAAAAATCATAATTTGTTTTTAAAATTAGTAGAAAAATTAACTAAAAATTTGAAAAAAATCTAGTAAATTCCCATGATTAATTTTCTAGCTATGTCTTGTTTATATATATATATATATATATATAACACAAATAAACAATGAAAAGAAAACAACATAAACAACCAAAACCAAACTAAACACATCCAAATGAAATTTAAAAAATAAAAATCTAAAAATAAAATAAAATAACGCAAACAAAATATGCATGGATTGTGGTATTTTTGCTTTTATAAATTTTTTTCTAGTTAGTTAAAGTGTATTGTGGATTCAATCGTAGTCGTGATACTTTTTAATCCTATAAATTGATTTGTGTGTGCATTTAGATACACTTGCAAATTGACACCCCCTCTAGGTACCCCGTTCCTTTTCTTATTTTCTTTTTTACACCCAAACATCACAACTAATTGTTAAAAGGAACCAGTTGACCACATTTTTCATGCGCATCCGTGCTATACATATGCATATAATTAAATAGAATGAACAATTGTTCACATAGCACGTGCTTCATGCGCTAAACACACAATTTAATCTATAATAAAATGAACTTGTCATCACAAAGACACATGCTAACAAGAAAGCACTACACACACATTAAATTTCTAAAAATGAACCTGCATTTAGAGACATTGAGTCGAAAACTATGTTTGGAAAATGTTAAAGTAATGTGAAACTTAATAATTTTTAATTAATGTTTAAAATGAACTACCATTTTTTTGCTAAGGTTTATCACTTAATAAAACTTACATGTTGTTAATTAATTATTAAAATTCATACTCAATTAAAATTTCCCTTTCTCTCACATTCATAATTCCCTTTGTAAACGAAGCACTCCATGGGGTGGGTGACGTGGTTGTGAGTCTTAGTCCCTATTGATCGTCTTAGTCAATTGTGGTCTTGTTATCAGTGTGTTGTGGTATGGTTTAGTCCAATTCTTCATTGGTAATGTGATTTGAGTCAGGGAAATGAAAGGTGAGAAGGATCAAAGCTTGCTTGGAAGTGAGCTATGGCGGAGAGCAAGAGCAAGAAGAGAGAGAGACACAAATGGGAACTCCAACCATCACAATGTGCGACCGAGCCTTCCTTTATCCAATCTGTCACTAAAAGAATAAATAATAAAGTGACGATGATCGGTGCCCGCCACTTATAGTGTGCAGGGTACTATCAGTGTAATAAATACACGGGTGGCTAGGCAAAGGCACCTTTACCCCCAACAACCTCCCACTTAAAGGTGAATTTGTCCCAATGAGGAGTGAAAAGAAAAAGAAAAGATAATACAATGTACAGCAGGATGAGAAAAAATGTCGTCTCATCCAACGCCCATCAATCTCTTGAGAAAGGCAAAGCGCTCAGTAGTGAGGCTTTTCGTGAGCAAATTTGCATGATTTTCATCAGTGGAGATCTTGACAAGGTCAACTGACTTGCCCTCCATGACCCCATGTATGAAGTGATACCTCACCTTAATGTGTTTTGTCTTTGCATGGAAGATCGGATTCTTGGCTAGCTGAATAGCACTCATAGAATCAGAATGCAGTGTAGGTGTAGCATCAATCCCAAGGTCATGAACCAAACAGCCCAACCATATGGCCTCCTTGCAAGCCTCAGTGGTCGCAACATACTCGGCCTCAGTGGTGGTAGAGAGAGCCCTACACTTCTGAACCCTGGACATCCAAGAAACAACACCTCCACCATAGATGAAGACATAGCCGAAAGTGGACTTCCTACTATCTGCATGCCTTGCATAATCAGAGTCTCTGTAGCCCACAACTCCTATGTGTATCCTGGCTGCCATAGCAAATACACATATATGCTATGCCCTTCAGGTATCTCATGATACCCTTCACGGTATCCCAATGCTTCTTGCCAGGTGTAGCCATATAGCGTGCCACAACACCAACTGCAAAGGCAATATCTGGACAAGTGGCTATCATGGCATACATCAAACTACCCACGGTTGATGCATAAGGGATTTTGGCCATCTCGGCCCTCTGCTCATATGTCTGCGGACAATCGACCTGTGAAAGTTTCACATAAGAAGGTAATGGACAGCCAATAGGTTTCACGTCCTACATATGCAAAAATGCTCAAGGACTTTATGAATGCACTCCCTTTGTGAGAGGTAGAGTAGTTCTTGATGCCTATCATGCTTAATGCACATACCAAGAATGTGAGAGGCTTGTCCCAAATACTTCATCTCAAAGCTCTTATTCAGTTGAGATTTAAGAGCATCTAGCTCATCATGAGCTTTCCCTGCTATCAACATATCATCCACATAAAGTACCAAAATAAGCAATGAGCCATCACGAGCTTTCTTTGTGTAAAGACACAGATCCATAGCACTCCTATGTAGCCCTGTGACTGCATAAAGGCATCAAACTTATGATACCACTCCCTAGCTGCTTGCTTCAAGCCATAAAGATTTTTCTTCAACTTGCACACTAGGTGCTCCTTGCCAGGTTCTACAAAGCCCTTAGGCTACTTCATGTAAATCTCATAATGCAAATCCCCATGCAAGAATGCAGTCTTGACATCCATCTGATACATGTCCAAGTCAAGCTGCACGACTAAGGCCAAAACCAAGCGTAGGGTGGTCATCTTGACCACAGGAGAAAATAGTTCATCAAAGTCAACTCCATGCTCCTCTTTAAAACCCTTAGCGACAAGTCTTACCTTATAAGCCGGCTTGGGGTTTCCAAGGGTACTTTTTAGCTTGTACACCCATTTGCATGGCAAAGCCTTCTTGCCCTGAGGCAATGCAACCAAATCACAAGTCATATTCTTATGCAAGGAGTCCATCTCAGACTGCATAGCCCTCTCCCAGGAGTGACTGTCACCGCTGCACATAGCCTCATCATAGGTGAGAGGCTCTCCTGCATCAGTAACCAAGACATAATGCATCAAGAGCTCAAATCTATCAGGCAGACGTCTATCTCTAGTAGACCGTCTCATTGTAGGCTCTGCTACCTGTCCAACACCCTGGCCATGTGTACCAACTACTGTTGCAGGTTGTCCAACTTGATGTGTAGGAGCATGTGGCACCTCCTAGAATATAACCTTGCGTATCTCTACCACCTCCTCAGGTTGCCTATGCATCTTATCTTCATCATGGAAGACTACATCATGGCTGCAGATGACTTTCCGTGCTTGCGGATCCCAAAGGTGATAACCCATCTTGCCTACATCTCCATAGCCAAGGAAAATGCATTTGACACTCTTAGGATCCAACTTAGTATGCTTGTCTTTAAGCACACGGAAGAATGCCTCACACTCAAAGACACGTAGATGCACATAAGATGGGGGTTTCCTAGTCCATACCTCCTCTGCAACTTGGAAATCCAAATCACTAGAAGGTGATCTATTTATGACATGCACAGTTGTACTAACTGTCTCAACCCAAAAGCTCTGTGGCAAGCCTACATGGCTAAGCATACTGCATACACCCTCCTACATATTGTCCATTGTGCAATATATGGACCTATGCCTTCCCAATCACTTGGTGGAGCATCGTACTTTGTGACCTTTGTTGATCATGCTACCCACCATGTTTGGGCTTTTCCCTTGGTGCAGATTGAGGATGCTGCAGTTATGCTTGACAGGTTTATGGATTCTGCTGGTAGCAGGCCTAGGTGCTTGCAGATGGATTATGAGAATCATGCTCTCTCTCCTAGCTTTCGGACCTCTTGTCAACAGTATGGCATTGATTTCTTGTGCCCACGGTATTATGGGATTTCTCATGGGCCATATGGTTGGGCCGTTTGGTTCATGACCTTGGGATTGATGCAACACATAAGTTGCATTCGGATTCTATGAGTGCTATTCAGCTATCCAAGAATCTGATCTCCCATGCAAAGACAAAACACATTGAGACGAGGTATCACTTCATACGTGGGGTCGTGGAGGACAAGTTAGTTGACCTTGCCAAGATCTCCACTGATGAAAATCGTGCAATCTACTCATGAAAAGCCTTACTACTGAGCGCTTTGCCTTCCTCAGGAGATTGATGGGCGTTGGATGAGATGACGTTTTTCCTCATCCTGTTGTACATGTGTACATTGTACTATCTTTTCTTTTTCTTTTCACTCCTTACTGGGATAGGTTCGCATTTAAGTGGGAGGTTGTTGGGGGTAAAGGTGCCTCTGCCTAGCCACCCGTGTATTACTGCACTGACAGTATCCACCACTGCATACTGCAGGTGGCAGACGCTCATAACCGTCACTTTATTCTTTATTCTTTTAGTGACAATTTGAATAAAGGAAGGCTCGGTCACACATTGTGACTGTTGGAGTTCCCATTTGTATCTCTCTCTCTCTTCTTATTCTTGCTCTCCGCCACGGCTCACTTTCAAGCAAGCTTTGATCATTCTCACCTTTCAACGACCACTTTTGATTTGCTTAAGGACTTAACACCTCAGTCTACCAATAGTGGCCAGTCCACTAAACTGGCCACTACTACTTTCAATCAGGAATCACAACAATCACAGCCTTTGGCGGTAATGATGCCTCTTGCGAAACATGTCCTTAGCAATTCACTTGCAAAAAAGATATCACAACCAACATCCTTGATACCTTTAGCACTTCTGAAGTACCTAAAACCTAGGCTTGAGGAGAAATCTCTCAAATATTTGGCCAAGGAGATGGCGCATCTGACTAATGAGCCAGAGATGAAGTGCCTGGTAAAGCTTGATCACAAGTTGATAGCCATCACATGTGCGTACGTGCATGTGGACATCAGAAGGCCAACACCAAAGTACACAAAGCTAATAGCCGAACCCCTAACATGGAATGAGCAACAACATATTTGCTCCCACTATGTAGCTATTGCGGAAGAAGTCGTGAAGGACATCCCAAAGGTCACAACTAGAGCATTGCGCTTGATACCCTCACTCTATACTGCTCAATGTGAGAAAACAAGGAAAGGCTTGAAGCAATCAAACGAAAAGGAAAAGGACAAGGTAACTTTGCGCGAAATGGTACTCCAACCAAAGTTTGGTAGCCAAATTGGCCACCAATTAATGATACTTGCTAAGCAAAGAAAATCCCTTTGGACATCAATACATGATCCCACATACCTTGCCCCAACCTCATTATGAGTGTTGGCAGCGGTCCACGAGGTCCAACTTTCTACCACTGTCCAAAAACATCCCTTGTATGATAAACTGCTTCTAGAAGAAGATCTACACGTGGCTAGCAGGCTAGGAGTAGGGAGCATGATTCTTGATGTTAGTGCCTATATCTTTTGCCTCACTCAAGACCCGCAATCCTAGATCTCTATGCTTTCCATCAATACAACCCTAACTCCTTCAACTGGTTTCGTCCAAGTCTATACGGTAGGAACCCTAAAACGTCTCCTGGCTCTACACTAGAGTCAAGCGAACCCCCAGAGCAAGATAAAAACAGCTCTAAACACAACACTCGCTCTAATAAGAAGCAATGGAGGCATGTTCAAATGGGTAAGGGCAAGAGCCTAAAGCAAACACTCCCCGACCAAGAGAAACTGCCAATGCAATTGGATGAGGGGCTAGACAAAAGAGAATCGGCCAAAGAACTAAACTCTCCACAAAGAGAGGCAGTTATACCCTCACAATCTAGCGAAGCTGTTCAGCAGGCCGTGGCTATGTCCCATGAGAACACACTAGAAAAAGAGAATGTTGAGGCCCAACCAAGCATATCAACGGCTGACCTAGTTCAGGGTCCTAAGTCCTTAAAGGATACACCTCAATTGCCTAAGAAAAAGAGGAGAAAACAACGAAAACAACAGTAGTTGCAAGCACTGATAGACGCCAAGAGGATCAAGACCAAGAGCACTAAAGAGATGAGGAATAAATCATCGAGTCCATCCACCAATGAACCCATTGCCATCTCTCCTAATAGCGGTGAAACCTCAAACACATCCATGTGTTCTCATAAGTCCAAGAAACCATTACCATCAACTGTTGCTTGCAACACTCAATCCACCGACAACAGAACTTACATTGACTAATCAAGATTGGATACAACACTATCACAACAAGGTGACAAAACTATACTAGTCACATTCGAGGAGAACCATGATGCAATAGCAACAAAGCCTCAGGAGAAACACGAAAACCCTGAGGACATAAGCGATCCTAGCATTGACCAATCTTGCTCATCTAGGCCTAAGTCCTCCAGCTACGCTAAAGCCTAGGGAAACCCTCAAAACCTTGCATGAGATAGCAACTGAGCAAGCCTTCGTAGAACATAGAAGTGTCACAGAGTGCTTGGCTGAGTTGGATGCTAAACTCAAAATATTCGCACGTGTCTACATCCTTGCAGACATAAGCACATTCCCTAAGGAGTAGCTTGAGGAATGTTTGCCATATCCTCTATCCTGCGAAGAGCAAGAGTATCTTAAGGAGCACTATGACAAGCTCCTACATGAACGCATGCAACTCATCTCTAACGAGGAAGTCAACGAACTATGCTTAATTGTGACATTCAACAATGTGCTTTGCCAACCAAATCTCTTAGAGATAGAACAACTAAAGTGACAATCTGAATGTCAGAGTCAATTTGAAAAAGGTTGGTTTGAAAACTGTGCTATAATGGCCAAACTTGGAGCCCAGTCTCAGAGGAGTGATTGGCCAAATGGCAGTCTCAAAGAGACCCAACCTATGTGGCGCCAACTTCCTTTTGAGTACTAACTGCCATTCGGGGTACAAACTTAGCTGGAACTAGCCAAGAGAACTCTCTGGTTGATAAGATCTCACTAAGGAGGAGCTACATTTTGTGAGTAGACTCAGACAAGGTACCATCCTACTCGATGTTGCAAAATATATGTTGTTATTAGGTAGGCTACTATGAGCACTGGATGTGTGTGCCACATTCCAGTACAATCTCGAGTTCTACAATTGGTTTTTATCCTCACGAAGTGACATGGATTCATAAATGGTATATAAATAAATAATGAGTTTTGTGACTATGTATAGAGAATTCCAACACACACAAGCAATGATAATCGAGCATAGGAAGAAAATTTTGGGCTTGATAGGCTGAGCTCCCCAGGTCCTCTCACCACGCGTCGAGAAGTCGTGTGACCATTCCCGCCTCCAAGTGGAGGGCATGCAGCCCTCATTGCCGCCATTGGAAGCCCTTGCAAATACCTCTAAGGCTGTGGATGGGACACTGTCCCCTCCTACAAGTTTCCTCCCCTTTCGGTCTATCCTTCTAGGAATGAGCCATGTTTCGTTCAATCACAGCCAATCCACATGACTTGGCATAAGTGAAGACTTGCTACCGGCTGGAATCCGTTCCACACTTGAGGCAGGACGAGTATCATCGCAGGGGCCACCCCCCCTACAACAAATACTGCTTGCTTGCCTCACCCCTCCTTGTCATATGCACATGTTAACCTACTATTTAATCCCTCTCAAGCGAGTAGCTCTATCCTGCCTCAGGCTCTAACCCTTGGTTCACATTTTGTAGGTTCCTCAACAGTCACCAGTCATGGAGCACCCCATGCCGTTGGCTTGCAAGGAAGCTCTCCTTCGTAGAAGGGAGCACACAGCGCAAGCTCCGCCGCTCGAACGCTATATGCCCACCTTGAAGAGATATTTGTCAAGACAAGGCCCAAAGCAGAAACACCCAGGACGCAGGTCGAATGCAAGAACTCCCCCCAAACCAAAAAGAGGAAGGTTCAAAGGAATGCACAAAGGGTAGCGATCCATGACGTCCCGACCTTCCACCGACGCTCGGGAACCAATTGCTCGAAAGAGGAAAAAGAAGCAAAAATCAAGAATGAAATTGCTGAACTATTATAGAGCATTCTTAATATGGTAGCAGCCAGGGACTACACCATTTGAATCCCGGTCGACGCCTCCACTAGCCTTAGCCCGAATCAAGATGTGAAACTCTCCCCGACTGCTCAAACTCTGGCCCCTCACATGATGGATCAAGACGAGGGTTCGCACGTAGTACCTCAATCGTCTGGTCACCCGAACTCACCCTGCCTCGTACAAATAGAATGGCCCTATTTTGTATAAGATGCTTACCAAGTGCTATCTTGCCATGACTTTTAGTCTTTAGGTGGTTAAAAGGGGCAAGTTCCCCAATTATATAAACTTTCCATACCTACTTCTAATACATTTCATGTCTTTAACACACAAAAAAAGGATAATCAAACGCAGGTGATATGCATCGAAGTCAACACCATAGGATTTAGATAAGTGATGTCTTTTTACATTGCACCTGTTCATTATAGTTGAAGCATGTGGCTTGCATGTACTCTCACGAGTTGTCAAGTGGATACACGATGACACAGGTCTCAGTATGAAAGTGTCCAAATGTCCAAGTTACCACAAGACCACCAACCCCACAAAGAGCCATTACAGAAAAAGACACAAAAATACCAAGAACAAAGAGCTATGACAGAAGCCTCACTGCTAGAAGAGAAAATTGCCCTTACAAAACACCCACATTGCATTCGAGCATGGCCCAAAGCATAGTCATTGGCTAATCTCTCTTTCTTGGCCAAACTCTACATTTGGCTCATTGTAGTTGCTACCTCAATTATACCGATATCTCACGTGTTACAAAGAGGTTTGCAAAATCTCAAGTGTATCTCCCCATCTCAACAACTGTTCCTCTAGCATCGAGGCTAGTAACACAATCATCGTTGTAATATCCATTTTCACAGCCTTTGGATCTCGATATTTTCTAATCCAAATGAAAGGCTGGTAGCCTCAACATATTGCAATGGTTGTACTCATGTTATAAAAAAAAAGCAAAAGAAAAAAGAAAAATAGAGAAAACAAAAATAAAATAAAATAAAATAAAATAAGAAAGGCACCCACGATCACAACACAACACCTAGGGATCCTCAAATTAGGTACATTCACTGACCTTGGTCGGTTGGCTCTATCCCTAGTCCCCTAGCCCCTTACACATCCACCACAATTGTTCATGGCACATCAAGGGCAGGACATACCTAGAGAGCTTGTCTCGCCTATGGTTAGACCTGTATCAATTGTTCAGGGCACATCAAAGGCAAGACATACCTAGGGAGCTTGTCTCGCCTATGGTTAGACCTATCACCCTAAACTATTTGCACCATTCTTTTTTGCACTCCATCTCAGTAGTACCATTGCAATCAATAGTGGTAAGCAAGGCATGAAGGACCATGGAAAGTACATCATACTCTTTGAACAATACAAGTAGCCACCAACTACAAAAAAAAAACATCAACAATTTTTTCCACCCCATCGAACCCTTGCTTCATCCACGCATTGCTACGAGAAACCAGACCAGTAGTCTTTTAACTACATAATCTACATATGCACGTGCACTCACATAATATCTACACCACCATCTATACTCAGTTTGGGTCCTCCAGTGTAGGACATTACTCTCATCTTGCTTAGAGTTCAACCTGTCTCCCAAACTAATCAAACTACATCTTATGTACACAATAAGAAGACTAGCACTAACCCTTAGGAAGAGACCATATGAGAGGTTTTCAATTGCAGGTATTGACAACTCCAACGAAAGTACTGTCAACTCTTCATTAACACTCAATTCTGAACTCTTGTCATTTCTCATCATGCAAGCCTACCAAAAAATCGTCATGTGCAGAATCCCCAAAAACCAACACATGAGCTAGCCATCAGTGCAATCCCCAACAAAGAACAACCCTATCACCAACTCCAACAACCCTACCACCAACCACCTAGGCTAGCAAAGTGCCCCCAACGACCTTCATCCGCACCACCACCAACACTCCTCCAAGGCAACCGCTGATGTCCCTTCCACCCACGTCTTCAGTGCATGCCAAAGCCTACTACCTACGATGGTGAGTGCCATGGGACTGTAGTCGTCTAGGAGGGGTAACAAGGTGGAAAATCCATAAAATCTAAAGCAGAAGACAAGGCCAAGGCAAAAGTGAAACGAAAGACAAAGGCGCACCAAGAAGAATCTAGAAATACAAGAAGTGCAGAAAAGTCCTAAATCAAGGATAAAGATGCACACGAAAAAGCGCATGTCAACACTTTTGTAAAAGAGCACAATGTGCACCATGATTTATCTCAAGAGCGTCGGGCTCTCACCTGTGCAATTTGTAAAGGTAGATGGGTGGTAGAAAGGAAGCTAGGAAGATACGAGGACAATGGGAAAAAGGGCCAATATAAAGTTGAAAAGTGAATGAGAAGCTCATTATTGTGTGTGGCCAAAATTAGCTCTCTTCTTCTTCTTCTTCTTGCTTGCTTGAGCTTGCGCTTGAGAGAGGGAGTGTGAGAGTTTGAGGGAGTGAGTGTGTGAGGGTGAGGGACCATGGTGGAGAAGCTCTCCATCTTCTCCTCTCTTCTTCTCTTCTCTTCTCTTCTCTTCTCTCCTCTTGCTCATGGCAATGGAGCTCAGAGCATGGAGCTTGAGGATGGAGCTCACTTGAAGCTTGCACTTGGATTGTGGAGCTACTGGAGTGCTCGGGAGAGGAGGCAACTCGATCGGGCATGAGGGTAAGCTCACTACACTTGTAGGGATGGATAGCGTGTCGGCTATGTGAGAGGTAGCCATTAGTGCTCGGCTTGGAATGCTTGAAACAATAAGCGGTCCGTGGGTCTTGGTGATTGATCACCTCTACACATGAACAAATGTAGGTGTGGTTGTGTACGTGTGCACACACACAATATACATACATCTAGATGTGTTTGGATAGGAGGAGTGTTTATTTGTAAGTATGGCTGTGGGTTTTTTTATATAGCATGTGTATTACATGCACGTGCACATGTATGCATTGTAAAAGAAGAGAATGATGTAACCTATAACCCATGTCAATGCATCTTGCTTTCATAAACATGCAATCAAATTTGATATGAATTTGACTTCATGCTAAATAACAGTTCAATGAACAACTTCTAATCAAATAAATGTTAGAAATACAAAACACTAAATCTTCTTGCTTCTTTTAGCATGTGGCAATGTCCTATTCTAGGGCTCTCTTCATTTCCTCTTCTTTGTGCTATATACTTTATGCACACTATTGTGACTCTATAAAATCATGTGTGCTATGCACTACATTTTCTCTATGGTATATGTTTTATACACATTGTTCTAACCTTATAGAATCACATTGAATGTTGTTGTGCCAATGAGGCATTATAATATCCAACCTTGCCACATTGGGGTAAGTTTAAACTTTGAAGCTACCTAGGACACAATTTAGAAAGCTTTCTCCTTCGTTAGGATAGACTTGAAGCTTAATGGGTAGGAATTATATTGTAGTTTCTTGGACAAGAAACACCTAAATTTGTGGGATTCAAAAGAGACTTTAGAGGGAAACATGGCCATTTTTGCTTGGTTGTACAATAAATTAGTTTATTTTATAGGATAAGCATTTATCATCCATATAGTTGTTATGATACTCTTTTTTGGGTTTTCTTTATGAAAATCAATGTCTTCTTTTCCAATTAAAAAATATCCCTATCTCATTATCTTTCTTTCTCGCTTTGTTTGGCATGTTACTTTTATTACATTAATTAAACCTAAACATATGAATCTCACATTCTTGCATATGCATATTTGTATATTGCATGGTGCGCTTGTGGAAGATTGACAATATCCTATGCCTACATGAATGAATGTGTCCTTTACATTTTTTAAACATATTTTCATGTGCATGCTCATGCACTTGCACTTTGGTTGAGGCTCTATCCATCCCTATCAAAATAAGCTTTTCCCTTGTCCTCCACTCTTTTCTTTTATAACAATGAACTTACGTTCACTTCTCATGGAAAGGACATTTATTCCATAGCAAAATCATTTGTTGCTAATTTAAATATGTTAACTTGGCATTTAAGAAAAGCTTGGTGAGCATATTTTATAACTATGAACTTACTTTCAATTCTCATGGCAATGACATTTATTCCATAACAAAATCATTTTTTGTTGATATAACTGCATTAGCTTGGCATTTAAGAAAAGTCACATTAGCATTTAACTCATTACAATTCGTTTTTCAATATTCTCAAGCAAGTTTCCCTCATAACAAACCTTATAATTATAAATTGATTGACTATTGAAAACATTATATTTCAATGCTAGAAAATCACACATTCAAAATGACTCGTTCTCTCTTTTTTTTTCCGTAATATGACTCTCTCTCTCTCTCTCTCTCTCTCTCTCTCTCTCTCTCTCTCTCTCTCTCTCTCTCTCTCTCTCTCTCTCTCTCTCTCTCTCTCTCTCTCTCTCTCTCTTTAAGCCACATTGTGCCAACACATTATATGTTTTTTTGAAGATATTCTCTCTAAAATTAAGAATTTCAAAGTTACAAAGATCCCTCTCTATTTGCCACATGAGCTTGGGACAATCTCTAGAGAGTTGGTGATAGCTTCACATCTCCCTCTATAATAGAAGCATAGATAGACAAAGGCATACATAGATATTTAAGTTAAATAGATTAAATCTAGAATCTAATGATGTGACATCTTGTATTGCAAATATTCACAAATACAACATTAATCACATTGGTTTCATTGAGGCATCCAAAGCTTACCATTCTTTCAAATATAGTCTCTATCTAATTAAGTGGTAACACATTATTGTGTGACTAATATCATTATCAAATATTGGAGAGCATATTCTAGCTTCATAAAATTCAATTGAGTAGCATTATCAGACAAAGAGGAGTTAATTAGACCTCATCCTACCAATGGTTGATAGAACTATTATCCCAAGTCATATTGTCTTAACTCAGATGGCGTGTAAGAGCTTCCAATTCAAAAAGAGAGGCGAGTCTTCTAAATATGGACCAATGCAAACCTTAATTAGAGCTCTCTCCTATATACAATGATTACATGAACATTAGCACACAAAGATCACAACTGTACCATATTCTATGATACACCATTTTTGCCTTCCCCAACCCAAGTTGCAAAAAGGGCCTCCTCACTCAACTCATACATAACCTACTCATCTTAGTCTACTGATGTTAAAATACATGCCTATGATCACAACACCCCCTTGAATACAAAGATGACAAGAACATCAACATATTATAGACTAATGGAGATAATGGGGGGAGAGAGAGAGAGAGAGAGAGAGAGAGAGAGAGAGAGAGAGAGAGAGAGAGAGAGAGAGAGAGAGAGAGAGAGAGAGAGAGAGAGAGAGAGAGAGAGAGAGAGAGAGAGAGAGAGAGATGAAATGGTGCTACTAGAGAGCTTGCAACCATCAATGCTACCTTAAAGAAATAAATAAGTTTGTGCAAAAATACTTCTTTTCATGGGCTTCCATCAGTCATATATCCAAATTAGAGCTCCTCCTATCAATCCACAATAAACAATAAGTAGCTCAATAGTGTAATGCATACAGACATACAAATAGAGTTAACTCATCAATTAATGTCTTATAAGACTAACATGCAAAATAAAAACAACAATATGTTGAGATTATTTGAGCGGTGAGGAGTATTTCAAGTGTGCTACTAATTTGAAACGATCCCACATTTGTGAAATACAACTTATTGTTGCACAAGTCCCTAGTCTACAAGCCTACCTCGCCATCTACAAATACATCACTACATTAAACTTGTATACATTACTAAATGTCATCAAATGAGACATATCCAATATTAGATTACTAAGCTAAGCACGCAGAATATATCAAAGCCAATTTCAATGTCTAAATTTCACCAATTTATTGAAGCAAGCTTCAATATGTAAATTTGAATTCAAGACCTCATCTCCTTTTTCAATTTGATATTGATAGGTTTTACTTACATTTTGTTAATTTACAACATGGCATTTACTTGTTTATATTGTGCTTGTGAGGTCTTATTCGGCATGTCAAGCACATACTTGTAGAATGCAAGTGCCCCGAGAAGGTGCACTATAGATTGGAAAACCAATGATTGCATTGACCTTTGCCTCTGTGTGTGTGCGTGCGTGCGTGCGCGCACGCACGCATGCGTGTGTGTGAGAGAGAGAGAGAGAGAGAGAGAGAGAGAGAGAGAGAGAGAGAGAGATATATATATATATATATATATATATATATATATATATATATATATATATATGTATGTATGTATGTATGTATATCTAATGCTACCATCTCATCTTCACAAATATTAGATCACTTGTCCGATTCTATGAATATTGCTGTTCTTTTAAATCTTATCAATCAATTGATTGTGAGTTGTGATGTCTTGCACCTCCTTGATCATTGAAATTTTCATTTTTTTCAAAAAATCATGAAAAAATGAAAAGAATAGATGCATCTCTATTTCTAACATGAACATTATGGATCCAATAACCTCAATTAGTAGTAGGGATAGTGTTACATCATTGTAGATATGAATGGGCATTGTCATGCATCACCACCATGTGTCATTATTGATCAGATCAAAGATTTCCAACCATTTGCACACATTCATAATGATAGACATAGCCACAAAGAAGCAATGAAGTTTACATGAAGTAAGCCTTCTATTGATATCAAGGTCCACCAACATGTGTAGGATAATGACAAGCGTCGTGAACACAATAGCTTGATGATCAACCATTCTGTTTACCCCCCATCATCATGCCTGGAAGAGCACCTATCTCGAGGGCATCCATGAAGATGCTCACATAAGCTGAGTCTTTTGCCACACCCAAAAACTTCTAGTGTTGAAACAACACCTCGAATTCTCATACTCACACTAGAGAAATATCAAGCACACTAAAGGAAATATGCCTCACACATCCTTGAATTCATCACATTGAATGCTTCTCTCTCTCTCTCTCTCTCTCTCTCTCTCTCTCTCTCTCTCTCTCTCTCTCTCTCTCTCTCTCTCTCTCTCTCTCTCTCTCTCTCTCTCTCTCTCTCTCTCTCTCTCTCTCATAAACTGCCTTTATCCCTAGATGTCCAATAGGCGCAACAAGGAAAGGGTCTCGATCTCAATTTGAAGGCCACAAGCTCAACAACCTACATACATGTGCAAACAGAAAAACGTGAGAAGAAGAAGAAGTAGTAGTATAAGAAAAATAAGAAGTTGCTTGTAGTGTAATAGATCTAGCACCCCACTTGTAGGTTTGGCCTCTTCACCCTCTTGTTGTAGTAGAAGAAGAAGAGAAGCAGTTTATTGTGCCTCCCCTCTTCATGTCATAAACTGCCTTTATCCCTAGATGTCCAATAGGCGCAACAAGGAAAGGGTCTCAATCTCAATTTGAAGGCCACAAGCTCAACAACCTACATACATGTGCAAACAAAAAAACATGAGAAGAAGAAGTAGTGGTAGTATAAGAAAAATAAGAAGTTGCTTGTAGCGCAATAGATCTAGCACCCCACTTGTAGGTTTGGCCTCTTCACCCTCTTGTTGTAGTAGAAGAAGAAGAGAAGCAGTTTATTGTGCCTCCCCTCTTCATGTCATAAACTGCCTTTATCCCTAGATGTCCAATAGGTGCAACAAGGAAAGGGTCTCAATCTCAATTTGAAGGCCACAAGCTCAACAACCTACATACATGTGCAAACAAAAAAACATGAGAAGAAGAAGTAGTAGTAGTATAAGAAAAATAAGAAGTTGCTTGTAGCGCAATAGATCTAGCACCCCACTTGTAGGTTTGGCCTCTTCACCCTCTTGTTGTAGTAGAAGAAGAAGAGAAGCAGTTTATTGTGCAATAGATCTAGCACCCCACTTAGAGGCTTGGCCTCTTAACACTCTCTAGTTGCCTTCTCACGTTGAAACAAGAGTAAAACTGAATGGCAACCTAAAAGCAAAAAACTACAAATAGTGTCAAGTACAAGCAAACATTACCATCAATTGCCATCAACAAATCACACGTGTTTCTTTCAAGAACACATATTAAAGGGCAAGCAATGCTAGCCTAACCATAAATCTCAACCCAAGAGTTTGTTTGCAACAACTTCCTACTTCTAATCATTTATATGGTGAAAACAATTAAGCAAAATATGTGGTATGTGTCCAAATCCCTATATGATAAATGTTCATTGTATCACACAAACCATAAATGGTGTCCAATATATGGGTTTGAACTTGATACGTACATGCTCCTCATGTGTGCAAGCACTAAAAGTACCCCCATGTAATATGGACCTCACCCTTTAGCAAACCCTTCCTTGTCCAAGGTGCATGTATATGCAAAGGAAATTAGCCTTTATAAGCATTTTAAAAATGAAAAAAGGACCGTCGGCCTAGGCCATGGGGGGGCATTCCAAGATTTCCGTGTAGGATCAACCCTAGCTTTGGGAGATCTCTCAATCGTAAGATAGTATAGATGCTTATTCTACCTTGGATGTTAGGATCCTTGAAGGAAAAATTTGTAAAATCTATGAGATGGTGTTTCATCAATGGTGTGTTCCAATGACATGCAATGTGCCCTCTAGATTTTTATGTTTTGTACTAAATAGAGTTGTCATGCCTCGTTTCTTTTAGTTGTTTTGGATATTCCCTAATTGATTAGCTAGATTTGTAGAAAGATAACATGCATGTAGAAGATTAAAGAACTTAACTTTAGCAGCCCATCTTGAAATCATCAGTCCTAAATACCACTAGTACCATAGGCGGATCCTTTCTTGAATTCCATAAAGGCTACTCCTTCTTTGCTATGATGACACCAACCCTAGTTGGTGGAACAAACAAACCTTTGCTAAAAGCCTCTAAAATTGTTGGGACTTCTCCACATTGAGTTTGCTAGGCTTGCTTCGCGCATGCTTGGCAAGCACCTTGTAAGTATGTAAGCCACGTGAAGCATAAAAGGAGAAGATGGCTACCAATTGTTGCTTGAACAATAATTAACAACAATGGTCAGCTCAAATTTCATCATGCTTAAGAGAGAAGCATGAACTACTCTTATTTTAATAATTGAAAAACAAATTAAGCCCCTTCTTGTGTAGCATTTCATAAGCTTATGGAGAATAAAGAGTCTGCAAAGAAACTTATGTCATGTAATGGGAAAAGAACACAAAAAAGAAATAAATGTAGAGACTTCATCATCAAGCAAATAAGATTATCAAAGTGCTTGGTTGGCACTCCATGATTGGTTTGTGAGACCCTTACAATCGAACAATTCTACAAGGCCAACTTTTTTTAAGGTGCTAATAAACCACTTTGAGTGTTTTAAAAAGTCTAAACCCTTGCTACTATATGGTTTGACACCTCTCGTGTCGCATTTGCAACACACTATTTGCCTATATGTGTTGCATAAGAAAAGGCTCATCGGTGAGCTTTTATACACATCGAGAAACCACTTTGAGTATTTTAAAAAGTCTAAACCCTTGCTACTATATGGTTCGACACCTCTCGTGTCGCATTTGCAACACACTATTTGCCTATATGTGTTGCATAAGAAAAGGCTCATCGGTGAGCTTTTATACACATCGAGAAACCCACTTTTCATAGGCGTGTCTAACAAATGTGTCAAAACGAGATTGATTAGTCTTGGAAAATATGGACGGACATCAAGCTCATTTGCTAGTTCCACGCTGTTGAAGAAGAGACAGACATGCTTGCAAGGGTGATTGTGAGCTTCGATCAATTATTGGTTTGTGAGACCTTTCCATGTGAACAATTCTATAAGCCCAATATTTTTGAAGGTGCTAAGGAATCACTTAGAGTGTTTTCACAAATCGAAATCCCCACTAGTAGATGTTGTGATATCTCTTGGGTGGCATTTGCAATGCATTATTTGCTTATATGCATTGCACAATAAGGGGCTCATAATCTGGGTTTGGACACATGTGGACACCCACTTGATGTAGGTGTGTCTAGCAAAAAAGCCAAAAGGAGAATGATTAGTCTCTAGAAAGAT
Organism: Lygodium microphyllum; assembly: GCF_053477565.2. Lineage (NCBI taxonomy): Eukaryota > Viridiplantae > Streptophyta > Polypodiopsida > Schizaeales > Lygodiaceae > Lygodium > Lygodium microphyllum. Next base: position 151,944,457 of record NC_141145.1, read on the forward strand.
GGATGGACATCAAGCTCATTTGTTGTGGGCATGTTGAGAACTTATGGCTACAAATATGAGGAAGGAGCATTGCCCTTGCAAGTGGCCTACAATGGATAATTGGCAATGTAAAGTTAAAACGATATACCTATGAATAAATTATTTGCTCACCACATCATGCATATGCCATTGGGTCCTTGCCATATCCAAATCCAAGTGCCAACTACTAAACTCCTATGGGCTAGAAGCCATAGAAAGAGAGAAATCTTCCTAGGCTTGAAGTTGTCATGTAGCTACCTCCAAAAGTTGTGTAGGAAGTTGGAACTGATTTGAGATTCTGTCTCTGTTCCAATGGCAATTGGCAATTGGCAGTGCTTTGATACTGCTCATTTTATATTCTCGACCCCAATCTAGTAGTGTAGCCTAAAAAGAGTACATCACATGATCTACCAAGGAGAGGGTTCCTCCACACTCACTCTCCTAGATCCCATTGAAGTCACTATAGAGGCTCCCTCTCATTGATTGGATTTGCATCTATGGGCCATTACTCTCATCCTTTGCTTTTAGCAACCACTGAGTGCTATAAGGTTAATGTAACTCAAATCTATGGTGCAAACTTTCAATTTAATGAAAGTTTTGCATTGCACATGGTTCCTTTTGGCATGTCCTCGTACCACTTGGCCTATATATACACTTGTCCATTGAATGTTCGATGTCTAATGCTTCACTATTAGTGCAATGGTCTTAGCGCCAAGAGCTAGGGGTACCAAAATTAAGAGTTCATTTTACTTAAATAATCAAGCCCATTTCTCATTCAAGTGACAAATGAACGATAAATATAATGTTTAATATCCATAGTATGCATAAAACGGGCACCCTTTCTTAGATCATGAGTGATCTATACACTAAATGTCCAAAATATCCCCTACCATTGCAAGCACTAGAAAGCCCTCAACATCATATTATAGACAAGAATGACAGCTATTGCACCATAGATACAAAAGCTTGGGTGATCAAGCAATTTTAAGGTGCTTTGAAGAATATACTATCAATGTTGATCATACTTGAACCCTGATCATAGAGAGTAGAAATGGTGAAATTCTCATTGCTTGTCATAAACAGTGAAATTCTCATTGCTTGACATAAACAACCTTGTAAAAGCGCATCATGAGCATGGCTATTTACCTTCAACCATCTTGTGAAAGGATTCCCCCTCATGAGAACCAACGAGGAGCAAAGCTAGCTTGCTATTGTATCTCCTATCATGGACTTGAAGGCACGCTAGCTTCTAGGGTTTTAACATTGCTAGATTAGCCAATGCATGTAGGAAGCCATGTTGAGGGAATCACATTACCAATGATACAAACTATAACGGATGCTTAAGCAAGAAAACCCTTGGTTCGTATGCAAGGTGGTACAACCCATGGTTCCATGAAGTTTCTAGAAGATTCCAAAACATTCTAAAAGATATCTACATCACCACTCCAAGCTAATGATGAGTATCGTACCATGTGAAAGAGACGTCGGGATCCTTGAAGGAAAAAAATTGTAATGTCTGTGAGATGGTGTTTCATCAATCTCGTGTTCCAATCACATGCAACATGCCATCTAGATTTTCAGACATATTCTAATCCCCCATAAGCAATGCAAATTTCAATGCTACTTTTATTGAGATCTCATAATTGATACCACACGTTTTTCCTAAATTGAGTTGTCATTCCTCATTTCTTTTCATCTCTTTGAATATTCCCTAGACATAGCAAAATGGCTAGATTCTCCAGGCATATAACATGCATGTGAACAATTGAATAACTTAACTTTAGCAAACCATTTTGAAATCCTTGGTGCTAAATGCCTCCTATACCATAGGTGGATCCTTTCTCGATTCCCATACATGCTACACCTTCCTTGCTACGATGACACCAACCATAGTGGTTGGAATAAACAAACCTCTGCTAAAAACCTCTAAAAGTGTTTGGACCCACTCCAAAAGAGAAGGAAGGGAGACACAAACCTAAGCTTTGATTTGCACTTGCATGGCAAGCACCTTTATAGGCATGTGGGCTACATGAAACACAAAAGGAGAAGATGGCTATTGGTTGTTGCTTGAACAATAGCAAGCGATAATGGTTAGCCAAAATTTTGTCGTGCTTAAGAGAGAAGGGAGGAACTACTCTTCTTTAAAACAACTTTCCTTGAGGAATCATAAACGAGTTTAGAAAATTTAATGCATTGGAGACCTCCTTTTTTGATTATGGCATGACTTGATGAAAGTGAAAACAACTAGCAAATCGATGTGCAATGACCCTTATAGGGAAAGCCATCAAAGCAAGGAAAAATTAAGCCCCTTCTCATGAAGCATTTCAAGGGTCTATGGAGAATAAAGAGCGTGCAAAGAAACTTGCGTGGTGTGATGGGAAAAGAACACAAAAAAGAAATAAATGTAGAGACTTCCTCACGAAGCAAAAAAACTTGTCAAAGTGTCTGGTTGATACTCTATGATTGGTTTGTGAGACTTTTGCATTTGCACAATTCTATGAGCCCAATATTTTTGAAGGTGCTACTTAATGAACCACTTCGAATGTTTTCAAAAAATCCAAACCTCTGCTAGTAGATGGTTTGACATATCTCACGTGGCATCTGTGACACACTATTTGCTTATACGTGCTACATAAGAAGGGGCTCATAGGGCACATTTTTAGATACATTTGGACACATGCTCTATGTAGATGAGCCTATCAAACATGTGAAAAGGAGATTGATTAGTCTTGGAAAATATGGACAGACATCAAGTTCCCATGTTGAACAAAAGATAAAACACCCTTGTAAGTGTGATTGTGAGCTTTGATCCATGATTGGTTTATGAGACCTTTGCATTCAAACAATTCTACGAGCCCATATATTTTTGAAGGGGCTAGGGAATCATTCTGTGTTTTCAAAAATCTGAATCCCAGCTAGTGTATGGTGTGATATCTCTTGTGTGTCGCATTTGCAACACATTGTTTGGCTATATGTGTTGCATAAGAAGGGGCTCATAGGGCGGGTTTAGACACATCTGGACAGCCACTTGATGTAGGTTTGTAAGATCATTTGTCCATCCCATGAACAAGAGCTACTACATGCTGGCAAATGCACTTGCAAGCTTTTGAACTTGTGGCTAAAGCTGAGGAAGGAGCATTGCCCAATGCCTATGCAAGTGGACTACAACGGATAATTGGCAATGTAAAGTGAAAATGATATACCTACGAAGAAACTATTTGATCGCCAGTCGGGATTCGTGAACACGCACGGATTGCAGTGCAAACCGGCCCATGGAAGAATCTTCAATTACGAATCACGAAGCGAAAATAAAAAGAGGACTTTAGGAGGAATAAAACGTCTTTGTTTTTGATGCTTGAAGGCTTATTCGTTAATAACCCTCCTGGCGTGTGTTCCCCCTTGTTAAGCCTATAGCCCCCCTCCTAACGCGGGCAGAAAGACAGAACCAGGCCGTAAGGTTTCGTATTGCCGTGGCGCGACAGCGCCTCCGACTTTGGACCGATCGCTCTCCTTCTAGCTCCTCTCTCAGGAGTCACCGATTTTGCAAAGACACCATCGTTGTCTGCGAAAGCTAGGGTTTCCAGCACACTTGAAGGAGCCAGGGTTTGCTGAGACCGCTCTCCTGGCCTCGCAATTTTATTGCATCGCTCCCGCAGCCTCCCACGAATGGAAAGCTCTGGATCTTCTTCTGGCGACACACACAGACGGCGCAGATATGATTTGCACTTGTATTCTGGCCTGCTGCAGGCTCCTGTTCACGCAGCCTTAGAGCTTCTCGGTGTTTACAGGGGCTCCACCCATCATCCTGACAATGAGACACCGAGCACGTCGTCTTCCTCTTCAGCTGTGGCAGTCAACCGTAATAGGGACTCAGGCACCAATGGAGATGCAGAGGTTTCTATCAGAATCACCGCCATGGGAGAGATTAGACCGGCTGCGGATAATATCAATAGCAACTCAACTGTATCCGCTCCTCCGACAGCAACTGCTGAAAATGCACAGAGTTTAGCTAATTCCAATGGCATAATTACTACGGGCCAAGTTCTGGAGAGTTCTGAGCCGGGAATGGCAGCCATTGAAAGGGATACAGGTCCACAGAGATATGATTTTCAGCAGCTTGCAAGATGGATCGAACAAGTTTTGCCATTCTCCATGCTTCTGTTGATGGTGTTCATTCGGCAGCACTTGCAAGGTAGGCATCTTAGTTTAGATCTGCTCATTTACTTTGTCACTGTTTGCACCTATGCATTTGATGATGACGATGATGTCTCCCTCAAGCATTTAATGCAATGTTTTTATAACACAGTGTTACATTTTACTGTGTGTCCATATGGTTTCTTAAACTGTGCAATGCTAACTGGACACCCAAACATAACACTGTGCTTTCTATTTCAGGCTTTCTTGTAACGCTCTGGATTTCTGCAGTCATGATCAAGTCAAATGAACTTTTGCGAAAGCAAACAGCACTAAAGGTAATGTATGCAATTCTTTTGTCTCTTGGGCCTACTGTAAAATTGTACTTGTGGTGGGCACTTCTGGCAGCTGCCTGTTTTTAAAATTTTGTTCTGTATCCTGTAGCATCACCTAGATAGGCAATGCCTTATTAAAGTAATGTAGCATTGCTTAGATAGACAATGTCTACATGTATCAATATGTATCGATATTTATGATGGTTTATATGTCATCTATGATCTATTCAATATCCTGTTATTTGTGTCCAAAACTTGCACTAGTTCTTTGTTGTCTAATCCTTGACTAGCTGCAGACTGCCATGCTCTACATAGACTGCCATATTACTGCCCCAACCATGCAGGCTGTTATTGTAGATCTGCCATGAGGCTTATCCGGCAGACACACAACATCCTTTCCTTCAAAATTCAGGTTTGTTATCCTTGGATTGCTCACTCCAGCCAAGTATAGGCCACCTTCGTCCATCGGCATTGAATGTAGTAGTTTTAGGCTCTCTCTCTTCAATTGCTAACTGGTTGCCTTGTGAATGGCCTTGTGAGTGTACTGCAAAAGCGGAAATCCCCCCCCCCCCCCCCGCAAACAATACTAAAAGGGTGAAAGCCAAGCCTTGTTGGTCAAGCTTGAACCTCCTTTCACAGCCATTGTTGTTGTCTTGCTCATCACCTTGTTACACATGATGTGATTTGGCTAGGATGGTGAAGTACCCCTAGTGGATTGGCACTAAGTCACTTCATGACGAGCGAGATCAATGGTACTAGCATTCATCCCAAATGTCCAAGGATATAAGACTTCCCTCCTTATGTATGATTGTTGTCGTCAGCAATATCCTCAAGAACAAAGTGGGGAAAATGACTCTTCAATCATCATATTGGTTCTCATGTAGTCTTTGCCTCTGGATGGTTCTTCCACTTGACCAAATACTTCGGATAAAGAGTTTGATGAGATCATTCAATCATATTGTCAAGAATCAAATTGGACTCAAGTGGATTATAACAAGCAATGTTCTTGAGTTATGGGACTTTCTCAATTGGGACTATTAGTTCACCTCACCCTAGTCGTCCTTCCAAACGGCTCACATGGAACACTAGGCAAACTTAGATATTCAGCGGTGACCCATATGAAAGGAGCACAATTTCTCAAAGATAACTTACAACACTTGTCAAATCGGAGTCCTTTCGGACTTCTAAGATAAGCCATGTGCCCTCTTGGAGCTCTTGAGGAGTGTAATTTTGGTTAGTATAAAATATAGCATGATCTTGGGGGGGTTTAATACCTTTGTTTCTAATTGTCATAATCTTTTGTGTATTGGGTAGAAAGTTAACCATGGACTACATTTTCACCCCCTTGAGCTTGATGACAATTGGTGGTTTTGACTTATAATCGTACATCAACATAAATGGTTTATTCCTAGTGATTGACTACTTAGCACTATTATAAGTAAACTCAATTTGAGAAAGACAACATTCTAATCGGGGTGTCTATAGAAGACATGTATGCACCATATCCTTTGCATTGTCTCAAATTTGATTTGTTCTTTCGGTTTGACCATTTGTCTTAGGATGTTTTGAGCAGGAGATGGATAATCGAGTCTCTAATTTATGAAAGATTATTTGATAGAAATGATAGAGTGAACTTAGGATCATAGTCATGACTATTTTCTTGGGGAAACCATAGAGGTTATACAAATGCTTAGTAAAAGGGCTAGCCAACTTGTGGCTTTCGAAGGTTGTATTTGTTAGAATGAATCAAGCCATTTTTGTTAATCCATCAACCTTGACTTAGATTGCATCATGATCTTGATGCGTAGGAGGTAATCCTACTACAAAATCCATAGAAATGCTACTCCACTTTTTATAGAAAATTTGTAAAGGGTGTAACATCCCTGCTTATTCATGCTGTTCAGCTTTATTAAGGCGACATTGCAAGCTCTTACATATGTAAGATAACCAAAGTCCTCACATGCGGCCAATAAAAATATTGAGTAACCAAGGTCAAAGTCCAATGTATGCAAGGGTGTCCCATACTCTCTGTCTCATGACACTTATAATCTTTTTGCAGATATCCCCATGATCGACACACACACACACACACACACACACACACACACACACACACACACATTGCCTTGTTTAGCATTACAGATGGTTTGATGGAATACTTTTCTATCATTATCATGGCTTGTCATGTGTGCCTCGCTTTGATGCACAGGTTGTGAGTGGATCCTAGCACATGGAGAATGTCCAATCACCTTCGCTTGATTTTAAATATATATACAAGTGCCTTTTTGAAGATTCTTAATCCCTAATGTTAGATATAGAATTGTTCCTTGTGGTGGCTTTGCAAGCCCAATTGAAGGAAATGCATTGACAATTTGCCCAACTTTTTGTTTATGTGTGCAGCCATGAGGATGTGGCCTCTTTAGTTTCTCTTGACCCTTTAAAGGGGAGAAGAAGGAATGTGATGAGATGAATATTGGCTCGTTGTTTTCTAAATGGACGGTCTATATTGATATGTCTTAGTTTGATGATGTTGACGCATCAGAAAGATATAGATTATGTTGCAAGGAAAGATGTACGCTTGCTAGGTGCGGCTATGCCCCAAGTTGAAAACATAGGTAGATTTTCAATTGTTTATTGAAAGTAATTTGTGACTGACAATTGGATTGAGAACTTTTGTAAGTTGTTCAAATTGGATATGGGTAAGAAGACCTTGGAGGCATATTCGCAAGCATTCAAGAACTTTCTTTACAAAATGAAGGCCTTGGACGATCCACATGTTAGCGTGCCATTTAATTCTCTCAATTTGTCATCTCTTGATTGTGAACTTTGTCAGAGTTTGATGAAGATGTTGGTGCTTTGACTGTTTTTCCACTCAAATTTGTTTGCATTTCTTTCTCATTAGTGTTAGGTGTGTCCACATTGCATGGGTTGTTGGCACAATAACTATTGCACTAACAGTGAAGGATTTGATATCGGGCATGAGATGGACAAGTGTATAGGCCAAGTTGTACGAGGACATGGCAAAAGAATAAGATATTGTTGGGTGTAAAGGCCCTTTATGCGCTCTCTCATGTATATATTACTTTACACACGTGAACTCACCCTAGCGGGTGTAAGTGTACCGTACCCTAAGTATAAATACATTCTTTTATTCTTTGTGTGTACCACACTGGTACACACCTATTGGTAGTCTCTCACTCTTACACTCTCTCACTGTTTAGCACCTCGATTGATGTTCATGCTTTCTCTGCTTTTGCTCGCGCTCATTAAATTGGTATCAGAGCCAATGGCTCACTCAAGCATGTAATCGTGACCGGTAGCCACTGCTAACAGTGCAGCTGTCACCATTGGGACCAACAGGCGTAATAGTTTGTCGGGCCGTTGAGGAGTAGGTAACATGCGTCAACAATCAAAGAGTTTAGTTGACGGGCGCTAGGCGACAGGGTTGGGTGTAGGCGTAACGGGCCAGGTGATTGATTGTTTGCAACGGGCGATTGCTGCGTGACTATTGCATTGACTGGAGGCGTGTAGTCGCGACGGATTGCTAAACTGATGCGCGGCGGGACTGGAACTGGAGGCGTGCGTCAAATGCGCACGCGTGATGGGCGACAAAGGGCTGCAGGAGTTGACAGGTCGTCATGCCGCACGGACGACGGTTAGTAGGTCAATGGCCCCAATATTTCTTTTTTTTTCTTTCTTAAAATAAAAATCTTTAATCTGATTTATTTTCCCTCATGCGGGTGTTCATGTGAGCAAGCACAGAGTACGAATCTGCGCCAATTTGCTGCATAAAATTTGGGGCTTTTCCCAGATTTGGTGCCAGACACGTGTCAGTGACTCCTGATCCATAAATTGCAAACATTGAGTGGACGGGTCTCAGAAATTTTGAGGATTTTCAGATACAAGTGAATTTTTTGCTTGTTTGAACCAATTTCTTGGAAATTGTGGACTCTTGGACCTCGAAATTTTGGGGCTTTTGTAGAATTCGTGAAATTTCTGCAACATTTACTCGTACTTGATGCTCGGGAAGATGTATTTATGCAATTGGAGCAGATTCACTGCAGAAATTTTGGGACTTTTAACATTGGTGATGTATTTTGAGTTGTTTTGAGAGTGGACGGTGAAATTTGCAGCAGATTCATTGTTGAGTGGGAGTCTTTTGAGTTTTGGATGCTTCAAATGTTGAAAAAGGGGAGCTTCTCTTGGTACATGTATTGCTGAATACTCATTATGCAGTGAAACAGTGGTAAATACAGCATTTGGGTCGTTGCATCTGGGAATTTTGGTGATGTATTACTGAAGTGGGAGCTATCCTTAATGCAAATGTATCAGATTTGATTCGTGCATATGCTGTAATCAGTACTTGAGACTGAAATTTGCAGCTGAACATCTGCTTCTTGGACATCGTGGAAGTACAAGAGTGTGTATTTGTTGTTACAATTTAGCAACCTTGCTATTGGCTGAGAGCATTCAGCCCTTTATCACAGCTGTGTATTGTTGAAGATGGTTGGCAGTGTATCTACATCTGACACAAAGAATCTCTTTGAGATTCGTAAATTTGACGGCAATGGTTTTGATCTTTGGAAAGATTGTATGTAGAGTATACTCCTTCTAAAGGATTGTGATGATGCTTTAGAAGAACATAAGCCTGTTGCTTTGTCAGATGAGGATTGGGCTAAAATGAATAAAAAAGCCATTACTTACATTAAATTGGCCGTCACAGATGATATCTTGGTTGATATAATTAGGCTTGATACTGCCTATGTAGTTTGGGAGAAACTCAAGGCTACTTATGAGAATACAACTCCTCTCAATTAGGTACATCTCATGTGGAAGTTGGTCAACTTAAAGCTTGATGAGTCCAAGCCTGTCTCAGAGCATTTGAATGCCTTCACTGGTATTTTGAGTCAGTTACAGGATGTAGGTTTGCCAGCCTTTGATTCTAAATTGAGGGCTACCTTCTTACTCATGCCCTTACCTGATTCATGGGAAGCATTGGTTGTGTCATTGAGGAATAACCCCAGCTTGACATTTGATGGCGTGTGTGATTCTATTCTAAATGAAGAGATTAGATGCAAGGTAAGTGGGGAAAACAGTGGACCAGCCTACAATGTAAGAGAAAGAACTAAAAAAAGATATAATGCTGCAAATAAAAACAAAAATCGCAGCAAAAGCAAGGAAAAACAGCAAGATATAACTTGTTATCAATGTGGTTGCAAAGGGCATAAAAAGCCCGATTGTAGGTATTTTTAAAAGGAAGAAGAACGCAAGAAGCAGGCTAATGCAAAAGACAGAAAGAACGACAAGGATGGCAGCTCTAACCCCATAGAGATAGAAAAAGCAAATGCGGTATCTAGTGTTGTTAGTGAGGAAATAGAAGATGATAAAGATGCTAATTTGTTGGTTGCATTTTTAGATCCGCTTGCTATGATAGTGGAGGACATGTATATCACTAAAACAGATGTGATAGATGCTTTGTTGTTAGCTCATGATGGTTTGTCATAATCGTGGATTGTTGACAGCAGTGCTTCTTTTCATGTAACTCCATCTTGGGAGTGTTTTTCTTCTTATGCAGAAGGTAATCTTGGAAAAGTCTACCTTGGCAACAATCCTTTCATGCATGTGATATTGAAGGAATGGACACCCAACACCTGGCTCTAAAAAATGGTTAGGAATTGATTCTTCATGATGTTAGGTATGTATGTGGCATCAAGAAGAGCTTGCTTTTTGTTGGGTAGCTAGACAACAAAGATTACTTCACTACTTTTGGTGGTGGTATGTGGAAAATACAGAAAGGATCTATGCTAGTCACTAGAGGTGGTAAAAAGGGGACTGTGTATTATCTCTACTGCAAGACACTTCCTGGAAAGTTTGTTGCAGTTACTGAAGTACAGTCACACATGAAGTTATGGCATAAGCGTCTTGGACATATAAGCCAAAAGGGTTTGTAGGCACTCTCTTCATTTGGAAGAGTTGACGTGAAAAACTCAAAGCTTGACTTTTGTGACAATTGTGTTCTTGGTAAACATGTAAAAAGCCATACTCTCATGGAGCCTCTAGGAAGGCATGTATCTTGGATTTAGTCCATTTTGATGTTTGCACCATGTCAATAAAAACTCATAGTGGTTTCTGTTATTTTGTCTCTTTTATTGATGAAACAGAAAAATGAGACATTGAATGCTTTTAAAAGGCTTTATGCATTGGTTAATACTCAAAAAGGCTTAAAAGTTAAAATGCATAAAAAAAAGATAAAGGGGGAGAGTATGTGTTTAAAGAATTTAATAAGTTTTGTGATGACAATGGGATTAAATAAGAGCTTACAGTTCCTTACAATCCATCATCTAATGGTGTGACTGAGCGAATGAATCACACGTTATGTGAGAAGATTTGGTGTATACTGTCTATAGCTAATCTCTTGCAATCGTTTCGGGGAGAGGCACTTAAAATCACGGTGGATATTTGCAACCGATCTCCACATCGTGCACTTGAAAGTGGCATTCTTGAAGAGGTTCGGTCTGGCAAATTCATATGACTACTTAAGAGTCTTTGGTTGCGAATGCTATGTACATGCACTTGTTGATAGCATAAGCAAACTTGACATGAAATCTCATAGAGGCATCTTCATGGGTTATAGAAATGAAGGTGAAATGGGCTATAGAGTTTGGGTTCCAAGCATGAAAAATGTGCTATGCAGTCGGGATGTGGTATTCAATGAGTCAAAGCTATTGAAAAATGTCACATCTAATGACTAAGACAAAAAGAAAGTTAAATTTCAGCATGATCAATTACTTGAGCAGCCATCAACCATTGATAATTCAGCTCCTTTTGATGTTGATTATGACAATCAGCGTATCATTATTGAGCCAGATGAAAATGGGCAGCAAGGGGATGCTGACGAACATCAGCTTGAGCACCAAAATCAACATGCTGAAAATGAATTACAGCAGCCTGAAATTGTATTACAGCAACCTGAACATGAAGTTCAACAGCCAAACAATGAGGTCATTGACATTCCCTTGGATGTGGATCCATTACCTGATAACACAGATCATTGGGTAAGAAGGTCTACACATGTCAAAAGACCTATACAAAGATTTGATCCTTCTTTGGACTGCATTTTGTGTCAGAGTGTAGCGGTGCGGAAGCGTAGGACTGAGAGAGAGAGAACGCAGAGAGAAAAAGGGAGAGAAAGAGACAGTGTACAATGAAGATCTGCTGTATAAAGAATGCTGAATACAAAGATATACACGGGCGCAGTGCGCTGGACTGCGTGTCTCCACCTCGACGATGCGACCTGCTGTCCACCTCGAAGTCTGCTGCAGTCTGCACTGTCTGCTGTCTGAAATCTGTGAACAGAGACAGAAATCTGCACGGCACCGGTCTGTAATCTGCGACAGAGAAGAATAGGTAGACTGCTGAAGTCGTCGACAATAAATAGGCGAAAAAACACCTAGAACGGGGCTCCAGAAATAGGGCGCAGCCTGGTAAAAAACGGCTGCAGGTAGTCGGACTGCTACGTGGCAGTCCGACTGCACAGCCCGACTGCAGCTGCTGGTCCGACTGCTGCTGCTGACTGTGCAGCTGCCTAAACAGGCTATGATCTCTGACACCCCCTCTCAGAGCCTGGACAGGGCAGAAGCCTGAGGGATCTGGAATGTTGCCGAAGTAGAGCCTGAGGAAGCGCCTTCGTAAACAAATCCGCAAGATTATCCTCCGTCTTGCAATACTCCACAGTGATGGTCTCATCCAGAAGCTTTTCTCGGATGAAATGGTACTGAATCTCAATGTGCTTCGTCCGGGCATGAAAAACAGGGTTTCTCGCCAAGGCAATGCAACTTTCATTGTCACATCGCAGCAATGTAGGACGAGTCTGGGGGCACCCAAGCTCCTCCAACAATCTCCGAAGCCACACAACCTCGCATGTGGTGGAAGATGCGGCCCGATACTCCGCCTCAGTAGACGAAAGGGCTACCGTGGGCTGCTTCTTGCTACTCCATGAAATAACACCTGCACCCAAAGTAAAGCAGTAACCTGTTGTAGACCGCCTGTGGTCCACGTCACCGGCCCAATCCGAGTCGCTCTAACCTGCAAGTACAAGATCTGACCCATCTGTCCCTGCGGGGTAATGAATCCCCAAATCAGACGTCCCCCTCAGATACCGAAGTATCCTCTGAGCAGCCTGCCAATGCATGGTCTTAGGTTCACTCATGAACCCTGCCAAGAGCCCAATAGCAAAACATAGATCAACCCTCGTGTTGAGAAGCCAAATCAAAGACCCTATTAACTGTCGATAGCGGGAAGCATCCGCCAAAGGAGAAGCTGAATGGGAAGTGGCCTTCCAGTTCGGATCCATAGGAGTAGAGAGGGTCCGACAATCTTCCATCTCAAAAGTCACCAAGAGCTCCTGTACATATCTCTGTTGGGAGAGAAAGATCCCCCTCTGAGACTGATAAATCTCATGGCCTAAAAAGAAATGGAGTAGCCCCAAATCCGTCATCTCGAACGTCCGATGTAAAGCTGACTTTGTCTCCTTGACCTGCTGTGCATCATCACCTGTGACAATCAAGTCATCAACATATAATACAAACAGCACACAACCATCCTCGGAAGTGTGAACATACAGCTGCGGATCGGCCTTGGACCGCCGATATCCCAACTGAGTCTGGAGGAACGAATCAATCTTCTCGTTCCAAGCTCGCGGGGCCTGCTTGAGACCATACAGGGCCTTCTTCAACCTGTAGACTTTCCCATCTGAAGAACCAAAGCCAGGAGGCTGCTCAACGTAGATCTCCTCCTTCAAATCACCATTCAGGAAGGTTGACTTCACATCCAGCTGATAAACAGGCCATCTCCTATGGCCAGCCAAAGCAAGAACAGCTCTAATGGTTGCCATACGAGCTGTAGGGGCAAAGGTGTCATGACAGTCAATCCCTAGGCGCTGGGCAAAACCCTTAGCAACAAGGCGAGCCTTGTGCTTATCCAAAGTACCATCACTAAGATATTTGGTCTTGAAGACCCACTTGACTCCAATCACCTTCTTCTTAGGGGGGCGTGGCACAAGTGACCAAGTGCCATTCCTCTCAATAGCCTCCAACTCAGCTTCCATAGCTTTCTTCCATGGGGCGGACTGTAAAGCCTCCTTCACGGAGGTGGGCTCTCGATCCTGCATAACTCGGGACATCAAACAATAATTGGAGCAAACAAGCTCCGAAGAATGCGCCTGGTGCCTCCGTGACCGCCGCGGACCATCCTGCGGTCCCCACTCCTCAGGAACCCCCTCGATCCCTGAATCACGGAGTGTGTCACGGGCCCAGCGAGGAGGAGGCCGAACCTCCCCTCGTCGTTCTCCATCAGTAGAAGACTCTGGGATGTCCACCGGTGGTAACTCCTCAGAAGGATGCGATGGAACAGTAGACTCTGTGTCAGAAACAGAATCATAATCAAACGGCACAGGCTCCAGTGGAACTGTAGAAGGAGCCAAACTCTCCCCTGGATCTCCAAGAACGGGATACTCCTCACCCGTTGAAGAAGCCGGAACCTCCACAAACCGCACATCACGGCTAGTATATACATCCCGCTTGACGGGATCATATAGTCGGTAGCCTTGGGACTGAGAGCTATAGCCAACAAATACCTGTTTTCGGGAAGCCGCTTCAAATTTGTCACGGTGAGCCTTGGGAATGTGAACATAGGCATCACACCCAAAGACCCGAAAGTAAGAAACATCTGGCTTTGTCCCAAAATAAGCCTCAAACGGAGTCATTCCTTCCACGGCCGAAGTAGGGGATCGATTAAGGATGTGGACTGCAGTAGCCACAGCCTCGGCCCACAGAACCGGAGGGGTGTGTCGGTGCTCCATCATGGTGCGCGCCATCTCGATCACACTGCGGTTCTTCCGTTCTAGAATACCATTTTCTTGAGGAGTATTGGTATTGGCAAACTCCTGGTGAATTCCTCTATCTGCACAAAACCGAGCAAATTCATTAGACACAAATTCACCTCCCTTGTCGGATCGCAAGGTCTTCAACTTCCGGCCTGATCGGTTCTCCTCAAAGAGAAGCCAATCCTTGAAGTGCGAGAAAGCTTCTGATTTTAGTGTCAATAAATAGGCCCATGTCATCCTGCTATAGTCATCCACGATCAGCATGAAGTAGAGCTCCCACGCAGGGACTCATTCCTCATAGGGCCACATAGATCCGTAGATACTAGCTCCATCGGTGAAGTAGACCGCCGCGAAGCTGTGTGGGGAATGGCATCCCGATGCTGCTTCCCCCGTATGCAGGAGACACATGGATGCTGGCTCACCACTATATTCGGCAACCCTCGAACAAGCTGTCCACGTGACGCCTTCCGAAGATAGTCATAGTTCAGGTGACCAAACCGAGCATGCCATATCTCAGACTGTGACTGTGAGGTAAGAAGAAGAGAAGAGAGGGCAGTGGAAGACTTCAGTTTGTAAATGCCGTTCTCCTTATATCCAGATGATAGAACCTTCCTCGATTCACGATCAAGGACTCGCACAGTAGAATAGTCAAATTCCACCAAAAGACCAAGGGAGCAAATCTTATGAACTGAAAGGAGATGGTACCCTAATCCTGGTACATGCAAAACCTCTGAGGTATGGGTGCCACCTCGTCCATCCGGAATAAGCTGTATCTTACCCCGACCTGCAATAGAAACTGAAGAGCTGTCTCCAATGAGGACCTGCCCATGCGAAGGTCGCAGCTGGGCAACACCATCTGATGAAGGAGTCATGTGCCGTGAGGCACCACTATCAATAATCCACTCTCGAGATTGGGGAGCCGCCATCGCAGCATCAGAAGCATTCGGTGAAGCGTCCTCAATGACAACTAAATGTAGAAATGCAGCTGATGAGGGTGCAACCACCACTCCAGAATCCTTGGTTTCCTTCTTCTTGGTGTCCTTCGAGTCTTTGTCAGGGCAATCCTTCTTCCAATGGCCAGTCTTTCCACAAATATGGCATGTGGAGTCTTTGTCCTTGTCCTTCTCCTTGTCCTTCTTGGACTTGTTATCCCCCTTCTTCTTCTTTTGGTCCTTCCCCTTCTTCTGAGAGGCTTGACTTGTCAACGCCTCCCTCTTGGAAGCATTCTGTCCCTTTAACTGTTCCTCTTGGTCCAAGACCATAGGAACCAACTCTTCCCACCGAAGAGTAGACTCTCGCCCCAAAGCAATAAGGGCAGAGTAAAATGTACCAAATCGTGGCGGCAACTGGGACAAGAGTGTGATTGCCATGTCTTCGGAGGAAATTGGCTTCCCCGCATTCTGAACCTGCATCTGTAGCTGCCTTAGCTTGTTAATGTGTTCCCTTAGCGAAGAAGACTTATTGACGGACAAGGTCCGCATCTGTACCTTCAAAGAAACCCTCTTCATCAGGGTCATCCGATTGTACATTTGATCAAGCTCCAGCCATATCTCACGAGCCACCGTCAAGTGCTCGATGTGAGCGATCACGGCTGTAGTGCATGATAGAAAGAGAAAGGATCGAATCCTGGCATTCAGTTTGTCCCAATGAGACTGGGCCCTGGCCAACTCCGCACGAGCATCGGAAGAGAGTTTGGACTCATCTCTTACCGAAGGCCGGTCAATATCTTCCTGTACCAACTCCGCCAAATCATAGGACTCAAGAATGGCCAACATCATAACGCGCCAAATGCGGTAGTTGTCGCCGTCGAGCTTCTGATCTGTAGGAAGAGCCAGTAGGACAGGCACCTTCCGGTCCATAATCGCCTGGAATTCCAAGTCCATCTCTGTAGACATCTTCACCTGCAATGCCTTCTCAAACGCAAAAGCAGCCCCCTCTGACTGGGTAAACTCAGCCTGCTAAGGCTCTTCCGCGTCCTGAAGCTTCTTCACCCGCCGGAGGCGATGAAAAAGCAAAACCTGCACTTTTAGGTTGAAAACTCAAACTTCCTCCGCGTCAAACAGCAGTAAACAGCAGCAAATCCACCACCTGTACTCCTTTCCTGTGCGCCCACACTCGTTTCAGCCTAGTTCCAAGGCGCAGCCCTCCTGTCTGCCCTTAAACGCAAAAAACACAAATTTGTGTCGCGATGGAAACTCCCCTTCAGGTTGATTCTGCGCTCAGTCAGCCCTCAAACACTGCTCTGATACCATGTCAGAGTGCAGTGGTGCGGAAGCGTAGGACTGAGAGAGAGAGAACGCAGAGAGAAAAAGGGAGAGAGAGACAGTGTACAATGAAGATCTGCTGTATAAAGAATGCTGAATATAAAGATATACACGGGCGCAGTGCGCTGGACTGCGTGTCTCCACCTCGACGATGCGACCTGCTGTCCACCTCGAAGTCTGTTGCAGTCTGCACTGTCTGCTGTCTGAAATCTGTGAACAGAGACAGAAATCTGCACGGCACCGGTCTGTAATCTGCGACAGAGAAGAATAGGTAGACTGCTGAAGTCGTCGACAATAAATAGGCGAAAAAACACCTAGAACGGGGCTCCAGAAATAGGGCGCAGCCTGGTAAAAAACGGCTGCAGGCAGTCGGACTGCCACGTGGCAGTCCGACTGCACAGTCCGACTGCAGCTGCTGGTCCGACTGCTGCTGCTGACTGTGCAGCTGCCTAAACAGGCTATGATCTCTGACATTTTGTTCATCGATGAAGGTGAGCCTCTTACGTATAAAGAAGCCTTTTCATGTGAATTAAAGAAAAAGTGAGAGCTAGCTATGCAGGAAGAAATGAAGTCATTGTATCAAAATGATACTTGGGATTACATTGCCCAAGGATAGGAAAGCCATTCTTAACAAATGGGTCTATAAAATCAAATGTGTGGATAGCAAGCCCAAATACAAAGCTAGACTTGTGGCCAAGGGCTATACACAAAAGGAGGGTATTGATTTTCAGGAAGTGTTTTCTCCTGTTATCAAAATGACCACTCTTTGAGTGTTATTTGCCACTGTAGCATCTATGGATCTTGAACTTGATCAGATGGATGTTAGAACTACATTTCTGCATGGTGATCTGGAAGAAGAGCTGTACATGAAACAGCCCGAAGGCTTTGTTATACAAGGAAAGTAGTAGTTGGCATGTAAACTTAAGAGAAGCTTGTATGGTTTGAAACAGGCTCCTAGACAATGGTATAAAAAGTTTGATGCCTGCTCTCACATGGATTTAATAGTAGTGCAGATCACTGCTTATATATTAAGAAGGCTAATGATGGAAGCCTTATTATACTTGTGCTTTATGTGGATGATATGTTTATTGCTGGTAAGCATATAAGCAAGATTAATGCATTGAAAAGATAGCTGAATTCAGCCTCTTCCATGAAGGATTTGAGTGTAGCTGTGAACATATTTTGGGTATGTGTGTAACACGAGATAGAGAGCAACAACTCTTATTTCTCTCACAAGAAAAGTACATCACCAAAGTACTTGTTCGTTTTTCTATGGCTGATGCTAAGCCTCTTGGTATATCTTTTCCACCTTATCTTAAGCTTAGCAAAGCAGATTGCCTGAAAGATGATAAGGCAGCTAGTACTATGAAGGGTGTTCGTTATGCTTCAGCTTGTGGTTCACTCGTGTATGCTCTGGTTGCCACTAGACTTGACATTGTTTATGTAGTGGGAGTTGTAAGCAGGTTCATGTCAAATTCTGGAAAAGCACATTGGGAAGCAGTGAAATGTATTTTACGGTATCTTAAAGGCACACAAAGAAAATGTATTTGCTATGGCAAGGATACATTAGATGTGCAGGGGTATTGTGATGCAGACATGGCAGGTGACTTGGATACTCGTAAGTCTACTAGCAGGTACATCTTTACCTTGACTGGTGGGTCAGTTTCTTAGTGCTTTAGATTGCAAAAAATAGTAGCACTCTACCACAGAGGCTGAATATATTTCAGCCACTGAAGCTTCAAAAGAAGCAGTTTGGCTTGGTTGCTTAATCAAGGATTTTGGCCTGCCTATCAAAACACCTGTATTTACAGCGCTTTCTATATTTGGCTAAGAATGCCATGTTTCATGCACGTACCAAACATATTGATATTTGGTATCATTTTATCAGACAGGTTCTGGATGATGGTCTAGTCACACTGACTAAGATCAAATCACAAGATAACCCTGCAGATGTTCTCACTAAAAGTCTTGCAAAGGTTCCACATGAGCATTGCATTAGACTTGTGGGAGTTGGTTAAAGGTTCGCTTTGGACCTTTAAGTGGAAGGTTGTTGGGTGTAAAGGCTCTTTACGCGCTCTCTCGTATATATATTACTTCACACATGTGAACTCACCCTAGCGGGTGTAAGTGTACCGTACCTAAGTATAAATACATTCTTTTATTCTTTGTGTGTACCACACTGGTACACACCTATTGGTAGTTTCTCACTCTCACACTCTCACTGTTCAGCACCTCGATTGATGTTCATACTCTCTTTGCTTCTGCCAGGCTCATCAGGCGCAACATGAAACTTTTATTAAATTGAAAATTTGCACCTTAGAATTGAGTTACATTGACCTTATAGCACTTTGTCGTAGCTTCAAGCACATGATCAGATTAGTGGCACACTTTGACAAAATGTGGCACATAGATTCAAACCTAGTTACTTGTCTTGTAGATGGATGGAGATACTAGCATATGAAAGGATGCCTCTACAAAGACTTAAATGGGATTTAGGAGAGTTGATGTGGAGGGTCTATAGGGGGGATGTGAAATTTTGGGATATTTTAATCTTGCTGCTAACATTTGATTAAGTTAATAATCAAATGTGCAAGGTTGTTTAGGACATGTGATTCTTCTCTTTGTGTGGGGCGCTTCTACAATTAAATGCGGCAGATTTAGCATGTTTGCAAGCCTAGAGACATGGAATTTCACTGGTGCAAGGTGATAATTCAAATGAGGAGTCTATACATACTCCCTTGGATGCGTGGTTTGATCATTGCAAAGATTGGAGGTCAAGGTTCAATTTTGCATAGGAACCATCACGTGACAGGTCACCGAGATCAGAGCAGCCCTCTCTTCATGTCTCCCATAGGGCTCGTCTTTCTTGCCCTTGGATGCCTATGATGGTACCTTTTGTGTATTGCATGTTCTTCCTTCTCTACTCAAAGAAGGTTGTTTTGATGGATCTAATTATTGACTTTGGTCCTGCAAAGTGGAGTGTATTCTTGATACTTTTGATCTTTTGACTTTTGTTACTATCCATATTTCTCAGCCATTGTAGGATCTTGCTATTGGTTCATGTATGGATCATGCAACCCTTTGGTATAGGTTCAACTCTCAAGCTTAGACGTTTCTCCTCATGAATATATTGTTCTTGTTCATGTGCGCAGGTTAAAAAGTGTGGACAAAGCTTTCTTCTCCCTACCATCAAAAGGCTTTTGTGCTTCATATCACCTCAGAGAAGAAGCTTCACATGTTCTCACTTGATGACCCCTCTTTTATGAAGGTCCATGTCAACAAAATGGAGGATATGAGGAATGAGCGTGGATGAAATCTTTGGAGAATATGGCCATGGTCCTTCTTACCCAACTACCATCGGTGCTGCCATCATCTTCAGCCTCATCGGGTGCTCTCACTGATGCTTTGGGGCTGCATGCAGGGATTGAATCAGTCCGTTGTTGTATTCGGCTTTCTTTCCAGATTTAGTGCAAATATCTCTTTCATTCTTGGTGTCTCAATCTTTCCCTTTTCTCTCCATGTGTGTGTTCCTCATCCGTTGCATGCTCTCACATGGTATCATAACCTAAGTAAGGACGTGGAGGTTTCCTTCACACAAGACCACCCTATTCTCGAAAACACAAATTTTCAGCCTGCTATTTGCTGCAGAAAACACAGATATTTTGCATTCTAGAAGTGCTTTCAACAAAGATGGGACATCTACAATTGATTTCTTGCATGTATAGTTGATTCTTCTCTTCATTTGGGCTCTTCTTCAGTAAAATGCAATAGATTCGGTGTGTGCAGCCTAGAGACATGGGATTCCATTGGTTTCAAGGTTAGATGAGGAGTCTATTTATACTCCCTTTGATAGGCGTAGTGATCATCTTGAAGATTAGAGGTTAGAGTCTCATCCTACATAGGAACCATCACCCAACAGGTCATAGAGATCGGAGCAGCCCTCTTCTCCCTCTTTCATGTCTCCCATAGGGCTCAACCTTCTCACCCTTGGATGCCTGTGATTGCACCTTCTATATAGGTACTTGTTCTTCCTTCTCTACCTAAAGAAGATTGTTTGGATGAATCTAATAACTCCCTTTGGTTTTGCAAAGTGGAGTGTATTCTTGATACCTTTGATCTTTGGGCTTTTGTCACTATCCCTATTCCTTCGCTTGTGGAGAATTCCACTATTGGTTCATCTATGGATCATGCAACCTGTTAGATTACGGGCACAGATTTTTCAAAACTGATGGAAGCACGAGTGTTCTTCACCTCCCAGCCACGCCTAGATAAGTGCTGGCCCTCAGTCTTATCTCTTTGCCAGCCGTCAACTTGCTGGAGTCCTACTATTCCTGGACTCCCTTACTCTCTAGGCTCCCCTTGATCCCGTTCGGGCGCCCAAGAGCCCGGACGGTCACTCTTGTGCATGTTCCCCTAAATTTACCTTAATGTAACATTAAATATCCCTTTTAATGTCACATTTCACACTTATGACCTTAATGTGACATTAAATATCCCTTTTAATGTCACATTAATGTCACATTTCCTTCCCCTTAAGAATCGGTTTCGTCCTCGAAAACGATATTTGGAAGGTCTAATTGTAAATCGGGAAACCTTTTCTTTAAAGTACTTACTCGCTCCCATGTTGAGCTTTCCTCTGAACAATCTTTCCACTTAACCAAACATTCTTGATAAATAGTATTTCTCGTTCGTCTATTACGAACATTTAATATTTTTTCTGGTTCATGTGGATTAGATTGATCATAGAATAACTCCTCAATATCATCATTTAGGATTAGATTATCCAAATCCCCCAGCTTCTTCCTTAGTTTACTTACATGAAAAACTGGATGTATTTTACTACCAGCAGGTAGTTGGAGCTTGTAAGCCAATTCTCCCACCCTTTTAAGTATTATGAAAGGACCACAATACCTTGGTGAAAGCTTTGGACAATGTCCCTTTTTCATAGTTTTAGTTTGTTCAGGCACCTTAAGATAGACCAATTCTCCTTCTTCAAAGGAGATGTCTCTTCGGTGAGGATCTGCATATGCTCTAGCTCGACTTTGAGCCTTTTTAATATTTTCTTGAGCAAGTTTTAACATATTATTCATATCCTCCAAAAAGTCTTTAGCTACCCGAACCTTTTCCTTATGCAATCCTACTGCAAAAGGAGCTCTGGGCTGAAACCCATACATCAACATAAACGGACTATATCCAGTGGAAGAGTGTTTGGCACTGTTATATGCAAACTCTGCTATCGGTAAATACTCTTCCCAATTAGTTTGCCTTTTGCTTACATGTGCCCTAAGCATATCTTCAAGAATTTGGTTAATCCTTTCAGTTTGCCCATCTGTTTGCGGATGATCCGCCGTACTCATGCTAAGTTTAGTATCCAATTTCTTAAATACCGCACGCAAAAAATGGCTATCAAATTTTCTATCCCGATCAGAAACTATATTTGCCGGAAGGCCATACAATCGGTATATGTTCTCTACGAACAATCTAGCCAATTCTGGTGTTTTAACATCAGTTGAAGTTGGAATAAACCTAGCCATTTTGGTTAACCTGTCCACAATTACCCACATAGAGTCGTGCCCCCTCTGTGTTCTAGGTAAAGCAACAATAAAATCCATGGAGATACTCTCCCATTTTCCCGAAGGAATTTCTAATGGATGGAGAAGTCCTCCCATTTTTAATTTTTCAGCTTTATTAACCTGGCATTTATTACATTTGACCACATAGTCAAGGACGTCCTTATTCATTCCAGGCCAATAGAACTGCCTTTTAATAAGACTATAGGTCTTATTAACTCCTGGATGTCCCGCACTAGGGGTATCATGACACTCAAAGAGTATCTGGCGCCTTATTTCTATATCTTTCGGGACACATACCCTACCCTTGTAGAGTAAATAACCATTATCAATGGTAAAATTCTTCCACTTGAATCCAGTTTGAGCAACCCCTGATGCTCCATTTCCTAGTTGAACATCCTCAGATATTCCTTCCTCAGTAGAAGCACTTTTATTTGGATCCCCATTTTTTATTGCTTCCCATATGTTGGAATATGCCGGATCAACCTGACATTTCCCTTTTAAAGATTCAAGCAAGTTGGAAGTGAACTGAGTAAAACTCTATTCATTAATGATGGGCATTCTGCTGAGTGTATCAGCTACTATATTATACTTTCCTTTTCTATATCTTATTTCATAGTCGAACTCTTGGAGGAGTTCGGCCCATCTGGCTTTACGCCCATGTAAATCTGGTTGATCATTAAGCCACTTAATGCTTTCATGATCCGATAAGATCAAAAGTTTGGCACCATACAAATAATGCCTCCATTTCTTCATTGCATGTACTATTGCATACAACTCCCTCTCATAAACAGAATAATTCTGTTTTGCACGATCTAATTTCTTGCTTTCAAAAGCAACTGGTCGACCTTCTTGTAATAAGACCGCGCCTATTGCCTTGTCACTGGCATCAGCTTCAACCACAAATGGTTTATTGGGATCCACTATTAATAATACTGGAGCTGTAGCAATAGCTACCTTAAGTTTTTGAAAACTTTCATTTTGGTCTGTTCCCCAATTAAAACTTTTCCCTTTCCCTTTAAGTTGGTCTGTCATTGGAACAGCTATTTTGGCATAATCTCGAATGAATCTACGATAAAATCCAGATAAACCTAGGAGGATCTGCAGCTCTTCCAGGTTCCGTGGAGGTGGCCATTCAATAATTGCCCTTACTTTTTCTGGATCCATGTTGATTCCCTCTTTCGAGATTATATGCCCTAAATATTTGACCTCTTGTGCAAAGAATTCACATTTAGTTTTCTTCGCATAAAGGGAATGTGTTCTTAACAGTTGGAATACTAATAATAAGTGTTCCAAATGTTCTTCTCTTGATTTACTAAAGATCAAGATATCATCCAAAAAGACTACTACAAAATGTCCTAGATAGGGCCGTAAAACACTATTCATCAGCTTCATAAAAGTAGCTGGTGCATTAGTGAGACCAAAAGGCATCACTAA
The DNA here is from genome assembly GCF_053477565.2 of Lygodium microphyllum. Classification (NCBI taxonomy): domain Eukaryota; kingdom Viridiplantae; phylum Streptophyta; class Polypodiopsida; order Schizaeales; family Lygodiaceae; genus Lygodium; species Lygodium microphyllum. Next base: position 151,968,098 of record NC_141145.1, read on the forward strand.
AAAATCATAATGCCCATATCTAGTACGAAATGCCGTTTTGGAAATATCTTGTGCCTTAATTCTTATTTTGTGATAACCTGATCTTAAGTCTATCTTTGTGAAGAATTTTGCCCCTTGCAATTGATCAAAAAGATCTTCCATTTTGGGCATAGGAAATTTATTCTTCACCGTTATTTTATTAAGTGCTCTATAGTCAACACAAAGTCGCATAGAACCATCTTTTTTCTTTACCAATAAAATTGGTGAAGCCCAAGGTGAATTACTGGGTTGAATAAACCCTTTATCCAGGTAATCCTTAATTTGTCTTTCAACTTCTTGATGCTGTGTTTCACTTAACCTATATGGTGGTTTTGAAATTGGGTGTGTGTCCTTATTTATATCAATTGGATGATTTATTTCACCCCTATCTGGTGGAAGGCCACTAGGTAAATCAGAAGGAAACACATCTTTAAAATCATCTAACAAACTGTTCAATTCATTATTTACATTCAATTCGCAAACATAAGAAAATTGTTGCTTTATATTACAGAAAGTAAAAGTACTCTGTACAGGAAGAGACCATAGTATATATACCTCACAAACTTCCTTCTTTATCAGCTTCTGAACTTCAGTAGAACACAGCAAAGGATTATCAGATACTTCATGTTCACCTTGAATGACAAAAGTCTTACCATCCCTTTCAAATTCCAGTGTATTATGGTGATAGCTACGTTTTAAGGATGGTTCCAATCCCCATAGCCACTCCCTCCCTAGAGCAATGTCAGCTCTTTCCATGTTCATTATTTGGAAATCAAGCTTATCTTTATATCCTTGAATCTCGATTTCCAAATTGGATACCATTGTATCCCATATTTTATTGTCTTGGCCTTGCATCATACGCACAACGTATTGATGCTCACTGTTTTGTTGGGGAAGTTTCAATTTTTTGACAAGTGCATAATTTATAAAATTATGTGTGGCAGAGTCATCAATCATGACTCTAACCCGTTTTCCAGCTATCAATCCATGTACTCTAAGTAAATCATGTGGCCCAAAGGTAGGCTGCCACAAAGAAGTTGACATACAACACTTATGTTGTACATCCATGTGCAAGACCTCTAAAGATTTATACTTTTCATGGCCCTTTAATTCTAAGGTCTGCACTACATGGATTTGTTTTTCTTTTCCTTTGCCCTTGTCCTTTTCTTTGTCTTCCCCCTTTTTCTTTTGAGGGCAATTCCAAGCAGCATGGTTAGTAGATAGGCAATTAAAACACAATTTTTGTTTTTTGGCCTTATCAAAGTCATCAGGACTTAGCTTTGGCCTCATATATGGTTTCTTTTCAAAAGGTTGTTTTTTACCTTTGAAAAATGGCATTTTTCTTTTAAATTTGCCCACAAATTTTGAGGTTTCTAATTCCTTAGACTTGGGCTCCATATCAGTGAAACTGGTGAGTGTACCTGGACGTGTACTATCTTCATAAATTAATGCAAATTTAGTTGCCTCTTCAAGCGTCTTAGGTAAACTCCGTTTTACTTCCTTTTTACAGGCTTTATCCAGTCCCCTAATGAATCCTCTAGTTTTTTGGAATTCATCAATTCCTTCCAGTTTGAGGATTATCTCACGATATTCCTCCAAATATGTCAGTAGGGGTCGTCCCTTTTGTCTGACATAATCCCAATCTTCCCAATTTCTTTCCATTTCATTTTCAGGAAGAAATTCTTTTAAAAATACGGATTCAAATTGAGCCCAAGTTTCAGGTATTTTATTCGCCTCCTTTAAGGTTCGCCACTACTTATATGCTTTGGGCCCCAAAGTTAAACTGGCCTCCAATGCTTGGAGATGTGGTGGGGTGTTTTTTAATTTATGTAAATCTTCCCATTTCTGGAGGAAATTAAAGATTGTATCTTTATTCCTATCTTTTTTCTCCCCGTAAAATTGAGGTGGTTTCATATCCTTTAAAACCGGATTATCCCTCAATTTATGGTAGGTTTGGGGTTCCTTAGGATCTCGCATAGTCACATCTAAATCTTTCGATGAAGATGGGACATCCGAGATTTGTATCTTATTTTTGTCTTTTTCCAACAATAAAGTTAACTGAGATTTTATTTCAGTTAGTGTTTGAGTTAAAAACTCCATTTGAACCCCTTGAGTTTGCACACGAGCAGAAAGATCATCAAATTGCTCTCTCGTGGCAAAAAATTCTTCCCATTGTTCTTCTTGTATGTCTGGTTCATGGGGATCTACCATAGGTTGATCCCCGGAACTAGAGCTTTCCATTACCCTTTCTTTCCCTTTTTCTGCCATTAATACACTGGAATTGGAAAGCAAAAATAAGAAATTTGCATACAAGATAAAATACTTCCCTGATTTTTAATGGCAGGCTGTGGCTTCAGTTGTATATAAAGTTTTCAGCCTGTTTCCCAGCAATCGCAGTCTTATCCGCCTCAGGAGCAGTCCTATCCATCAACAGCAGTCTAATACATCTGTTTCTCGCGGCTGCTGACAGCTTCACATTTGAGCTGGTTCGTTCTCGCGAATACTGGCGACTCCACTCCTGGTCCTCGCGGATGCTGGTGGCTGCTCGCCTGGTCCTCACGAATGCTGGTGGCTGCTCGCCTGGTCCTCGCGACCCACGTTTTTTTATATTTTTTTTTTCTCTGCCCGTTTCTGCCCTGTCGCAGGTCCCCGTAACGTTAGACTAGTATTAAAGGTCACTTAAGTGACGTGGCGCTACATTACTAATGTGATAAGTCTCCTCCGTTTTCCTCACGATCCGTCGATTCTCACGCGACGGACGGAAGAAGTAATGGCGCGTTTTCTTATGTGACGGTGCAGGACAGAAATAATCCGTCAGATCGCGTGACGATTTTCTTGGGCGGAAGTACTGCACGCGACGGGACAGGGTAGACGACACGCTTTCTCACGCGATGGAGCAGAACACTTCTAACTGATGGCCCGTTTCTTGACTGATGACCTCCCAGATTCTTGTTTGATCAGAAACATAGGCTCTGATACCAATGTTAGATTACGGGCACAGATTTTTCAAAACTGATGGAAGCACGAGTGTTCTTCACCTCCCAGCCACGCCTAGATAAGTGCTGGCCCTCAGTCTTATCTCTTTGCCAGCCGTCAACTTGCTGGAGTCCTACTATTCCTGGACTCCCTTACTCTCTAGGCTCCCCTTGACCCCGTTCGGGCGCCCAAGAGCCCGGACGGTCACTCTCGTGCATGTTCCCCTAAATTTACCTTAATGTAACACAACCCTTTGAAATAGGCTCAACTCTCGAGCTTGGTCCTTTCTCCTCATGAGTCTATAAGATTTTATTTATGTGTGTAGGTTAAAGACAACATAAAAAGTACGGACAAAGCTTTTTTCTCTTTACCATCAAAAGACTTTTGTTCACCATATCACCTTAGAGAAGAAGCTTCACATTCTCTTAGTTGATGACCTCCTCTATGAAGGAATACATCAACAAAATGAAGGATATTAGGAATGAGGACGGACAATATCTTCAGAGGATATGGCCATGGTTCTTGTAACCAGCCTTTCTCCTTGGATAGGGTGGTAAATAACATGATTAAGCACTATTTACAGCAATTAACAAATTCACAAAACTGAAATGCACACTTTACCATATAATCTTGGACATTGACACCTTGTTGGCTCCAAAACTGGGGTGTGCCTCTTTTGGTATTTATTTAACTTAATTGAAGAAAAAGTTGATGTACAATGCGATTCTCTCAATCGCTTTCGGTATTCCAACTCCACTTGCTATCCAAAATGACCAGCAAGTCTTCAATTCGATTTGCTCCTTGATTCAGGCAGTCGATTGGCCTTCACCCGCTTTGATAGAGATGGAAAATTCCCCAAATTCAATGTTTTGCTGGTCCCTCCACTTGAATAGGTCAAAAACAGCTTCAACCCAGTTGAATCTAAGTCTTGGAGCTTCCAATTTTTGGCACGCTTCTTGAGGCTGCTGCTAAATCCTAATTTTTGTTTGAGATTAGGGTTTACAGTAGAGAAATTTGAAATTTCTCAGCCTTTGGTGATCTTAATACTGTAATCTTCGGAGCAAGGCTGTAGAAAGGTTGGGAGATGAGAGAGAATGCTGAGGAGAGAGAAAATTCAGACTTTCTTCGCGAAGAACTGAAGAAAATCTGTCATTTACTGTTGTTGCCCTGCCTCAACAGCTTATAGATGCAAAGAACTGAAGAAAATCAGTCATTTATTGCTGCTGCCTTGTCTCAACAGTCTGTAGATGCTGTCACCTGCTGTTGATTGGTTTTCTCTTGTCCCTAGTTGCCTCAGAAGGTCCTTCAATGGCTGCAAATTAGACCAGTAGCATCTCCTCCCTCTCTCTTGCAGGCTGAATACACTAAAAAAGCCTCTCTCCAACCTTTAAAGACGTTTTTCAGTCTTGCATGGGTATTTTTGACAAGTGACTGCCTTTCCAAATGGTTTTTCTAGCATTATCCATGATTAAATATTCATTTTCAGTCTTCAAATATTGAAAATTAATCTAATAATTATTTTGGTGCCTTGAAAAATAATCTAACTGGCCAATAGTTAAATTGGCTAGGTAACTTCCATTCCTGAGTGTCTCTGTGCTATCTTTGATAATCAAATTGACATTAGGTACCATTAAATGCCATTTTTCTATTGTCACCAATTGAGACTTATGGCCAAATGAATGACCTAGGCCAACAATCGGCGCCAGATATGACCAAGTACCTGTGCGGTATAACTTATAGTAACTTTTGCCTTTGACATCCTGTGATTTTCTCGGGTCTTGGGCTTGTAAATTTACTCTAATCCCAATTACATCTCACATGTGCAACATTTACTTAACCATGTGATTAAAAATTAATTCATATGTGAAGTGAGGTTTCAAAATCACATGTCCTCATAACACGAAGCCCTTCCCTTGATCTAAAGAAGTGGATCTCCTTTACGCTTTGGACTTGTCCTTGGTCGGCGTATTGGAGTAAGAGTCCAAGGAAAAGAATGATGCGTTGGAGGAGTCTGAATCCCACTTCTTCTTCTTCTCCTTCTTGCATGAGGTTGCTAACTTCTTGCGGTGATGTCTTCGATAAAGTCAGAAGGATCTCCGATGGAATGAAAACCTTGCGGAGTTAGTAGTGAATGCACTCTTGCTTAGTTCTTGGCATATGCTCCTTTCGAGATTTAGTTGGTATAGACATGCCGAAGTAATTTATCCTATTGTAGTTTGTGGCTTTTGAAAAGAGCTTTTAGATCAAGGTCTAGGTTACCTTAGAGAGTATCCAGCTCTGATACCATGTGGAGAGATGCCCTAATAGAGAAACTCAAACACAATCATACGACAAATCATAAACTAATACTAGAACATAGTTAGGTTCAGGGTAACTCAGAGATAATGACACAGAGAATAATGAAGTGAATGAATATGAATAAATTATAGTCACAAGTAGTAGGCGGAACAGACATGGAATGCTGTTAATAAGACAGTTCCGTGATGGGACACATCACTTTTCAATGTGATTGCACTTTTCTTTGTGTCACCTTGTGACATTACAGAATGCAAAATGTGATGGGCAACGTTGTGACGGATAATGTGATGATAAAAGTGATTGAGTGATGTAAGCGACTAATCTTAATGAATCATCGATTAAAAAAGGGCTGACTAATCGCTTTTCTATTGTGCTAACAACTCCCTTTGGATAGGACAATTGAATATTCGACTTCATAGCCCCACAGTGCAGCTCGCTAATTTGCGACTGAAATAAAGGTTGTTTGATTGTTTGTTTTGTAGCACATAGCGTGCCCCCAAGGCTTCAATCAGCTCCACGTTAGTGTCCACAACTAGAACTTCTCTCTCTCTCATGTTCCCGCATGGGCAATACTCTATCTATAGCTTGCCTTGGCTCTCAAGTTTTAATCTCTTCCCTCTCTCTCTCTCTCTCTCTATCCTTTTTTAATCTTTCTCATCATCTCATGGCATCGACATCCCAAACACGGGGAAACTACTCATTGAGGTGGTCTTTGTTGTAGAAGTAGGAGGTTTGACACATGGTCTTGGTGGGATGAGGTGTATATTGAGTGCCTTGAAAGTGGTGGAGGATCTCGTGTATGGACATGCAAATTGTGCCCATGTTGTTGAACAAGTGGAACAAGCAAAGTTTGAGCTTGCACATTGAAGGATATGAATTGATCTCAAGTATCGAGCTCTCAAGTATCTCGTGAATCATCTTGTATTGATGCTAGCTACATGTCATCTATTCAAGTAGCATTTGTTGGGCAAGGATTGATTGATCCTCCCATGCGGCTGTGTACTCTTGAGGCTATTTGGGATTAACAAAAAAAAAGAGGAAGTTGATGCCATTGTTGCATGGTTCTTTTTTCATGATTACATTGCATTCAATGTTGCAAGATTGGAATATTTTAAAGCAATGTGCAAAAAGATTGGGAAGCATGGCCCAACTTATACTCCTCCTTCATTAGAGACCTTGTGTACCATATTTCTTGAAAGAGAAAGGCACGTGGTGGAGCAAGCAATTGAGAAAACCGTGTGCATGGAAAAAGAATGGTATGTCACTGATTGTAGTTGGATAGAGTGACTTGCACAAGAGATCTATCCATGGGGTGGTCACTTAATCTCGAGGTGAGATGTGCTTCTTTTATCTCATGATGCTTTAGGAAAATGTATCACGAGGATGTGAAATTTTATATTGGTTTGCTTAGCATTTGATTAAAAGTTAATTAAATGTACTAATGTGACTTGCACATGTGAGGTACAAGCTGATTATTTCACAATGTGGGACCCAAGACCTTGAGATATCAATGGTTGCATTGTAATAAGTTATGTGTGATAGGTACTAGGTGGTATCTGGTGTTTGATTTAGGCCTAGATCAATTTATTGGCCACTAATGTTAGTGGCAACATTAGAGACAAGACATTAATTAATTAATGCTAGTCTAGGGGTCAATAACTACTTAGGGATACTTGGAAGACAACTTGGCCTAGCTAATTTAATTATTGGTTGATGGAATTAGTTTTTTGGATACTAGAATAATCGTTAAATTAATTTTAAAATATTAATTCTGAAAATTCGTTTAATAAGTTGGATAATGTTGAAACATGGGTTTAAAAAGCTGCCACTTGGCAAAAATGCCCATACAAATTGAGAAAATTTTTTGAGGGGCTATTCCAGTCATTATGAGAGAGGAGGAGGCTGCTAGAGAGCAAGGAGAGGCCAATAATGTGATTTGTGGCCACTAGGGATCAGCCCTATAGCATGTGACAGTAGTTTGGAGTTTTGCAAGAGTAGATGATAGTAGCCCAAGGTTCTTTTGGTGTAGATGATAGCATACAAGAGAGGGCAACGGTCTTTTTGGCAGTCCTCAGCTGTAGGTAATAGCTTCCATGGCTATTTGAGCAGGGCAGCTGCTATTTTTTAGCATTTCTTGCAATGAATGTGAAATTTATCTCTCTACAATATTCTCTCTCATCCTTCAAACATCTCTTAAGTTATCTTAGCATTTTCCAGCAAATTGAGCCAACAGAGGAAGAGACTTCAGCCAATCATTGTTGTCAACCCTAATTTATAGTAAAAATTAGGGTTTGACAGCCACCTTGGGATGTGTGCTAAAAAATTGAGGGCTTAGAACTTGAATTTCAGCAGCTGAATTTGAGGAATTTCAAGGGGATTCAAGAGGTTGGCCAGCCAATATTAGATTTGGGGCCGAATTTGTCTCTCAAAGGAGGGGAGTGAAGGTGTCAATCCTCGAGCAAACCAAGGGGCAAATTGGTTTGGAGATTTGCTGGCTAGTTTTGATAGCAAGAGGCACTTGGATTAGTGAAGGAGATCAAACGATCTCAGTTGTACTCCTTTCTTTTGCAATTTAAGGTAAAGAAATATCACAAGGGACTCTTGTTTCAGGGCCAACAAGGTGTCCAATGTCCAAGATTAAAGCGGTAAGGTATGCATTTTCAGTTTACGTGAATTTTATGCTTGTTGTAATTAGTGCTTAATCAGGTTATTTACCACCCTATTTGAGGAGGACTAGTTTCAAATAGGAAAGTCAGATGCTGATACACTTGCTACTAAGTGGACATATGCGGTGAATTTATTGGTAGGAATCTTGTTGTGGGGTTTGTTGTTGTTGGTGAGCTTGCAAATAGGATAGCATGTGAAATCAGCCTTCCTTCTTGGAAAGGGTAGTAATTTTGTGATTAAGCACTCAACTACATTAATCAACAAATGAATATAACTTGAAATGCACAAATTACTTTAATAACCTTGGACATTGGACACCCTGTTGGCCCCAAAATTGGCGCCCCTTTCGGTATTTCTTTAACTGTATTGCTAATGGAATGAGTTCAAGTTGAGATTCACAATCTTCTTTGTTGTTCCAAAGAGCCCCTTTGCTGTAGCAACAATTAGCAATCAATTTGGGCCAATTGCTCCTTGATTTTTCACCCAGGACTTGTACAAATGGAATTACCAACTGGCCAAATGCTGCCCCAAATTACAATGAAAGGGTTGGCATTTGAATTCCTTGACAATTACACAAATTTTAGGTGCTGAATGCAATGTATGATGCCTTCAAATTTTGGCACGGGTCTCGAGGTGGTTGTTAAACCCTAATTTTTGCTGGAATTTAGGGTTTACAACAAAGATCTCTCTATTGTCTACCAAATTTGACTGAGATCTACTCAAAATGGTTGAGAAATGTTGAGATCTCTTGAGAGTGGGTTGGAGAAGGTGAGACAAAAGCCAAGTTGAGAGAAAAATATGATTCTCTTCGTGAGAAAACCCTAAATTCTGCTTGTTGCCTGCTCTAGCTCGCATTGAATGTAGTCACCCATTGCCACGTACCTCCAAAATGCTGTCACTTGATCAAAATTCTGTTGCCATCTCGTGGAAGTTGACTCCTTGCTATCCCCTGCTTGTTGAGGCTCCTAGATGGCTGTCTTGTACAGCAAAGTGCTTTCTTTGATAAGAAAATGGATCAATAACTCTCTCTCTTCCTCTCCCAAGCTATAAACTAACTGAATGGCTAAGACCTAGCTCTCAAAAATGTTTTCTCAATTTGCATGGGCATTTCTGCCAAGTGGCAGCCTTTTAAACCCATTTTTCAGCATTATCCAGTCATTTAATTAATTTTTAGAATTAAGTAATTTTAAAAATTAAATTTAGCCCTTTTTGACGCTACCTAAAATTAAATGTGCTTATCCATAATTTTATTGGTTAGGCCATTTGCAACTTGAAGTAGTCCTCAATCTCTATTGATCCTTATATTGGCATTAATTAATTAATTAATGTTAGTCCTTGTTGCCACGAATGACAGTTGTTGGTCCAAACCATCGCCCTACGGTTACATTTGATACCAACTAACTGCCAAAGTGTAGTTGGCATAACTTATCACAACTTTTGTCTATGACACCCATTGCATCCTCAAGATTCTTGGCTTGTTATCATGAAATAATTGCACATGTGCTTAAACAACCTTACACATTTAATTAATAATTTAATCAAATGTTATCGGGAAGATTGAAGCATCTCCAAATTTCACGTCCTTGTGACAACATGTATTGTTTTGCCGAATGTTTATTTAGTATTTAAATACTAAATAGTTTTATTTCATGGCTCACTATTTGAACAACTTACTAAAAGATATTGGAAAGTTGCCATGGATACAACTTGTCATTGACAATGTGAAGTTGATGGTATCATTTGTGCTGAATCATCAATTCTTGCGCCATGAGTTCAACAAGAAGTCAAACAAAATGTTGCGGGAATATTTTGAAACCCAGTTTGTATTCAATTTCCTTATGTTGGGTCGACTGAGCGTATTCAATGGGTGCTTTAAGACATTTCTTTATGAGTGATGAGTTTACTTTTTCATCATTGGCAAAGAATTAGTAGAGAATCTTGTGTTTGGGAAGATGTGAAGCACATTGATGCAATGGTACAACCAATAATGCATTTGTTGAGGTTTATGGGCAATATGCAACCATGCATTGACAAGTTCGATGAGGCTATGGACAAGATATTGGAGAAATTGAAGGATTTGGAGCTCAATGTTGACAACTATGAGTTCATCCATGACTTGTGCACCAGCATATGAAGTTCCTACTATTCTCCCTTGCATGCAGCATCATGGTTCTTATGGCTGTCCTGTTGGAGCGCGCGGGTAGCGGAAGCGTGAAGATTTGCAGCAGAGGAAGTGAACAGGTGAGTGAGAGTGAGAGTAAGAGCGACGAACAGATTTTGGGTGTACCAACAATGTGTTGGTACACAAAGAATAAAATGTATTTATACTTAGGGCCTGTAAGGGTGCATTCACATGTACAACATAACAATACACGTGTAAAATACACGGAGGTGAATAAATGACCTTTACATCCCAACAATGTACAACATAACAATAGACGTGTAAAATACACGGAGGTGAATAAAGGACCTTTACATCCCAACAACCTCCCACTTAAAGGTCCGGAGTGAACCTTTAACCAACTCCCACTAGTCGTATGCAATGCTCATGCTGAGCCTTGCCTAGACTTTTAGTGAGAACATCTGTAGGGTTGTCCTGCGTTTTGATCTTGGTCAATGTGATTAGACCATCCTCCAGAATCTGTTTGATAAAGTGATATCGCACATCAATATGCTTTGTGCGTGAATGATACATGGCATTTTTAGCCAGATACACAGCACTCTGGCTATCACATCCCAACATTGGAGTACTCACAGACATGCCGAGATCCTCTGCGAGTCTGCTCAACCATATAGCTTCCTTAGAAGCTTTAGTAGCTGATATGTATTCAGCTTTAGTAGTACTCAATGCGACAATGTTCTACAACCTGGAGCACCAAGAGACGGCCCCTCCAGCAACTGTAAAGACATACCCGCTAGTGGACGTGCGAGTGTCTAAGTCACCTGCCATGTTTGCATCACAATAACCCTGCAAATTAAGTGCACCCTGCCCATAGCAAATACACTTTCTTTGTGTACCCTTCAGGTATCTAAGAATACTCTTGACAGCCTCCCAATGTGGTTTGCCAGGATTTGACATAAACCTGCTAACAACTCCCACTGCATGAGCAATGTCTGGATGAGTAGCCACCATAGCATACATAAGAGAGCCACAAGCTGATGCATAAGGGACTCCCTTCATAGCATTGGCTTCCAAGTCATCTTTTGGGCTGTTGGCTTTACTAAGCTTAAGGTATGGAGGTAAGGGTACTCCGAGAGGCTTAGCTTCAGCCATGTTAAATCTGTCCAGTACCTTTTCAATGTACTTTTCTTGAGATAAGAACAGCAATTTCTGCGTTCTATCCCTACGAATCCTCATGCCCAATATATGCTCTGCATTCCCCTAATCTTTCATGGAAAAAGCTGATTTCAGCTGATCTTTGAGAGCATCCAAGCTAGTCTTTCTCTTCCCAGCTAACAACATATCATCCACATACAAAACAAGTATGATAGGGCTGCCATCTGTATCCTTTTTCATATACAAACAATGATCTGCATGGCTGCGTGTAAACCCATGTGAGAGCATAAAAGTGTCAAACTTTTTGTACCGCTGTCGTGGTGCTTGTTTCAGCCCATATAAGCTGCGTTTTAGTTTACACACCAACTGCTCTTTTCCAGGAACTACAAAACCCTCGGGTTGTTTCATGTAGATCTCCTCATCAATGTCACCATGCAGAAAAGCTGTTTTCACATCCATTTGGTATAGCTCTAAATCCAATACAGCAGTGAGAGCAAAAAGCACACGTAGTGTGGTCATCTTCACAACAGGTGAGAGGACCTCCTGGAAGTCAATCCCTTCCTTCTGTGCATAACCTTTGGCAACCAATCTTGCCTTGTACTTGGGTTTCCCATCAACTGTCTTTACTTTGTAAACCCATTTGTTTGGAAGAGGCTTTCTTCCTTTGGGCAACGACACAAGATCCCAAGTATCATTAGCATACAGAGATTTAATCTCTTCCTGCATAGCTAGCTCCCACTTATTACTGAATTTGCATGACTTAGCCTCTTTATATGTCAAAGGCTCACCCTCATCAGTAAGCATCACATAATGCAAAGAGGGGTCATACCTATGTGGCTGCCTTCTTGGGTGTGTAGACCTGCGTACCCAATGATCTACATTCTCAGGAATCGGATCTACATTTGGAGGCATGTTATTTTCAGCATTTATTGGCTGCTGTAAGCCATTTTCAGCATGCTGTTCATGCTGTACGGCACCTTCATTTTCATTTCCAGCACCTGCATTTTCATAATCAGCAAGTCTATCTTGCTGTCCATAACCTCCCTGTGCTTCTATTTGTTGTCCATCATCATCTGGCTCGAAGATAACCGGCTGATCATCAGTTTCAGCCTGTGGTACAGCACCATGAGGCTCATCATTTGAAGTAATAGGTGGCTGCAAATTCTGAAATTTGACCTTTTTCATGTCTTCATCTGAGGCTAAAGTGCCTTTCAGCAACTTTGCCTCATTAAACACAACATTACGGCTGCGAACAATTTTCTTGGACTGAGGTAGCCACACTCTATAGCCAAATTCACCCTCATCACCATAGCCCATGAAAATGCCTTTGGTGGATTTCGGGTCAAGTTTATTCCTCAGCTCATTTCTAACATGCACAAAAGCATCACAGCCAAATATTCGTAAATGGTCATATGAGGCCGGTTTGCCAGACCAAACCTCCTCAGGAATGCCATTATTTAGGGACTTGTTTGGAGAGCAGTTGCAAATGTGAACCGTGGTTTTAAGTGCCTCTCCCCAAAATTCATGAGGGAGATTAGCAGTGGACAGCATGCACCGCACTCTCTCACATAGAGTCCTATTGTATCTTTCAGCCACACCATTTGAAGAAGGGCTGTAAGGGGCTGTAAGCTCCCTCTTGATCCCATGCAAGTCACAAAAGGACTTAAATTCATTAGACGTGAACTCACCCCCATTATCAGTTCTCAAGCATTTCAACTTTCTACCTGTCTAAGTGGTCACGAATGCATGAAATGTTTTAAAAACAGCAAACACTTCATTTTTCTTTTTCAACAAATAAACCCAAATCTTCCTGGAACAATCATCAATAAAAGAGGCAAAGTATGCAGCACCGCCCAACGATTTCAAAGGCATGCTACATACATCAGAATGCACCAAGTCCAATACATTTGACTTACGGGAGACACCAGAGTAAAATGAATTTTTCATTTGCTTTCCAAACTGACAGTCATTACAAAAATCAAGTTTAGAGCCTTTTCCATCAACCCTCTTCAAAGAGGTAAGAACAAGATCTTTCTGGCTCATATGGCCTAATCTCTTATGCCATAACTCCAAATGACAACCAATTTCAGCAACTGCAAGAAACTTGCCATTCAAAGCTATAGTGCAGACAGTACAAAGTGCCCTTCTTGGTTCCTTTAGCAATCAGCATGGAACCCCTTTTTAATTTCCATAAACCACCACCAAATAGTGTGGTGTAACCATGCAAGTCAAGCTGTCCAACAGATAGTAAACTCTTCTTGATGCCAGGCACATATCTGACATCTTTCAACACAAGTTCTTGCCCATTATCCAAAGACAAGTGTATGGTGCCAATCCCATCAATGCTGCAAGCATGATTATTTCCAAGGTAAACCTTGCCATAATAGCCTGCATCAAAAGTAGCAAAACACTCCAAGCATGGAGTCACATGGAAAGAGGCACCAGAGTCTACAATCCAAGTCTGAGTGACACAATCATCAATTGACAAAAGTGCATCAATCACATCAGCCTTGGTGATCTGCATATCCTGCATGTGACATACAAGGGCATCATAATCCACTGCACATAATACATCAGCCTCTGCATCTGAGAGCTCCTCTATGACAACACTAGAGGCCACATTGGCCTTTTCCTTGCCTTTACCTGCCTCAGATGCATCTGTCTTTTCCTCTTTCTTCTTTTTGTCTCCTGCATTCTTCTTTCTCTCTTGTTCCTTCTTGTAATACCTGCAATCAGGCTTCTTGTGGCCCTTCCGACCACACTGATAGCATGTAACATCACTCTTTTCTTTTCCTTTGCTCTTGCTCCTGCTTCTGTGTCCAGCATTTGCATTTTTCTTTTCAGCCCTGCCTCTAACATTATAAGCTGAGTTGATGCCTTCTCCACTAGACTTACGTCTAATTTCTTCATTCAAGATGGAACCCCTCACACCATCATATGTGAGATTGGTTTTATTGCTGAGAGAAACAACCAAAGTCTCCCAAGAGTCAGGCAATGTCATGATCAAAAAGATCGCCCTCAACTTATCATTAAAATCCAAACTTGCATCCTTGAGCTGATTTAAAATGCCAGTAAATGCACTCAAGTGCTCAGCTGCAGGCTTGGACTCATCCAGCCGCATATTCACCAACTTACGCATTAAATGCACCTGATTAACAGGTGTGGTGATCTCATAGGTAGTCTTCAACTTCTCCCATATTGCATGACCAGTGTCTAAACCCTTAATGTCTGTCAAAATGTCATCAGTGACACCCATCTTTATATAAGCCACAGCCCTTTTATTGACTTTGGCCCAATCCGCCTCAGACATTTGTGCGGGTTTATCCATTTGCAAAGCATCCTCACAATCCTTTAAGAACAGTATGCCCTGCATACGATCTTTCCAAAGATCAAAGCCCTGACCATCAAATTGCTTGATTTCCATCAAACTTTTAATGTCAGAACTGGAAGAAGTTGCAGCCATTTTTCACAAGTACAAGTGTAAAAGCACTGAACTGCAAGAGCACAAGCTAAATCAGCAAATACGCTGCTGTTCTTGCATAACCAGGAATAATCCTCTGCTGTTTTGACATAAACCAGCCACTGCACAGGCAAATAATGCAGAAATTTATCAAATTCTGCACAAAATCCCAAATTTCCAGGTCCAAATGTGCGCAAATGTCACCCAAACTGACTCAGCTGAGCAAAATTTCATCAATACATGAAAAGCCCCAATTTTCCTTGGTCCAATGCCAAGAAATTTTACTCGGATGAGCAAAATTCCAACAAATTTTGAAAAATCCCCAAATTAATTGAGGTCAATGCGCACACTGTCTGCAATTTCTGACACAGATGTCATTGTCAAGCATAAACAGCATCAAATCTGGGAAAAGCCCCAAATTTCCAGGTTCAAATTTGACCAAATCTGAGAACTGTGCTTGCGCGTGCGAACTCCCATCAGTGGCAAAGAGGTTGCTTGCAGTAAACCTTAGAAAAATTTTTAAAAATTTCTGGAAGAAAAAATGTGTCGAATCACCCCGTCATCAGCCGTTGACTGTCGCGCTGCCCGTCAGATGCCACACAGCCTGTCGCCTGCCCGTCAGATGCCACGGAGTCTGCGTGAGCTGTCGCCTGCAGTCGTTGACCTGCGCCTGATGCCATGCAGCCTGTCGCTGCAGTTTCGTGACCTGTGCAGCCTGCGCCTAGCTGCTCGTGACCTGTTCGATTGCTTGCCTGGTCAAAAAACGACCTGTCCTGGCTGCTCGTGACCTGTTTGACTGCCGCCTGATCAAAAAAGGACCTGTCCTTGCCTGCCAGGTCAAAAACGACCTGTCGCCTGTCTATCAGGCTGTTGCTTGCACAAAACGTGACCTGCAACACTGTCGCTTGACTGTCCAGCACATACACGTGCCTGGAAACAGTGACGACTTGACCTGTATGAGTGACGACTTACTGATTTCTCGCGAGCGAAGAGCTGGTGTTGTCTCACGCGGACTTCCAGGAGCGCGAGCACTTGAACCTCAGCTCTGATACCAGTTGTTGGAGCGCGCGGGTAGCAGAAGCGTGAAGATTTGCAAGCAGAGGAAGTGAACAGGTGAGTGAGAGTGAGAGTAAGAGTGACGAACAGATTTTGGGTGTACCAACAATGTGTTGGTACACAAAGAATAAAATGTATTTATACTTAGGGCCCGTAAGGGTGCATTCACATGTACAACATAACAATACACGTGTAAAATACACGGAGGTGAATAAAGGACCTTTACATCCCAACATGTCCAAATGCACTTGTGGACATTTTAAGATTGGGGTAGTATTATGGTGGGAGGATTTTGGTGCTGATGGCCTTGAGCTGCAGGAGTTGGCCATTCATATACTTAGTCATGCAGTTAGTTCATCTTGTCTGGAGCCCTTGGCACACAAAAGGCAAATGGCTCTATTTTCACATCCTGCATCGGGGTGAGCTGCAGAGTGTGGCGTACTCCTGACAGATCCCAAAATGTAGCAAGGCGGCCTCCATAAGTGTTTGGCAGCAGGAAACGCTCTATGGCCAGCTGGATCAATGTGATAGATAGGCAAGAGGCAAGAGAAAATCTGCAAACTCAGCAGCAGGAGTCTAACAGTCAAGGTGGCAGCTGATATGATCACAATGCAGCCTCTAGGTGGTCCAATAGAACAAGGTGTTGGTGGCAATGCTCTAGCACTTGCAATCTGCAAAAACGAGATTGATTGAGTGGGAGACAGCCTGTCTATTTATAGAAAGTGTGGGGTCTCCCAAGTTAAGGTTTGAATGTGGGACACAAAGAGTCTCTAAGACCATGCCTATTTTAAAGAAAAGGTTTAAATTCATTGATTAATTTGAGTTTTTGGGGCTGTTTTAATATAGTTAATGTAATTTTAGCTCAACACTTGTACGAATAAGAAAGTCTGTTTCTAAAGCCTCTGTTCAAACTGCTGTTTGTATGTTAAGATGCAATGTGAGCAATCTGGTGTCTTAGACACTTGGATTAGGTTTGCATTATAGATGATGGACATTCAAATAATATTCCAGTTTTGCTCACTGGAGTGCTTAATTTTCTGAGTACCTTACCTCTTTGCTGTAGAGGTAATGGAGGTAGAAATGGTGTAAAGGTTGAAAGGCACAGTTGCACTTCAAAATTTCTTTTCTTCTTTCAAAAGACATTGAGACAAGGCTTTAATAACTTGCTGGTCATTTAAGATAATATTTTGTTGATTTTATAGGGTGAAAGGAAGAACCTGATCCTTCTCACAGTTGGAGCAGGGCTGTTGTTTCAAATAATTGCAATTTACTGGTGGTTCAGCAAAGAAGATTTATTTAGACCTTTCTTGATGCTTCCACCTAAGGAAATCCCCAAGTTTTGGCATGCCGTCTTCATCATTGTAGTGAATGGTATGGGAGTTTCCAAATGCTGTGGACAAATGTACTATCACAGAAACATTTTAATGATCAAAGAGAAGAGTTTTTATCTGCCCTCTGTTAATTTGTTTTTTAAGTGTGGTGGTACTGTGCATGACCCATTCTCTTGTTTTAGATACCATGGTAAGGCAAGGTGCTATGGTTTTGAAGTGTGGGCTTCTTGTTTACTACAAAAATACTCGCGGACGGCATTATCGCAGGCAGGTGAGAAGCTTTTCGTGCTGTTATTAGTGGACTTGATGGTGTTCAAATAATCCTTGTTGTTATATTTTTGACTATTTTTCTTACCATGTTGGGATGATTTGGATCACTTACATACCTGATTAGAACTTCATGATTACTTGTTTAGCTTTAGCAGTGGATCGTACAGAGAATTTTAATCTTTCGTCCTATTAAAGGTTTGAGTGTGTGCATGCAGGGCCAATTCTTGACCTTTATTGAGTATTTGGTACTTCTTTATCGAGCTTTACTTCCAGCCCCAGTTTGGTACCGATTCTTTTTAAACAAAGAATATGGAAGTCTCTTTTCTTCCCTTACGACTGGATTATATCTGACTTTTAAGTTGACTTCTTTATTGGAAAAGGTAACTGTTCCCTTTTTAATGTGGCTACATATTTGGATTTTTAGTTGTGCTCCAAGTGGAGCTTGTGGTGCATTCATTTAGCTTTTGTTGATGCGATTTGTAGAATAAGTTGAATTGTTCACTTTGTCAACTTGATTAATTACATGCTTTTCCTTCTCACAACTTAGGACCATATCGTGGTACTGGTCTCACTTAAGCTTCATCATCTCTTCTTCTTTACTCTTTTAGCCAGACTTTCTCCCTAAAGTTTGTCTCCTTGTCAATCTTTTAAATCTTAAATTAAGGCTATTTGTTTGAAATTTCAATAGATTATGCTCAGAGTAATTTTTTTACTAGGTGTAATTGAACACTTGCTCAAGCTTATCTGGCAGGCTCAAGTGTTGCACCTCCCTACTCGCAATGAAATTGCAGAGTCCTTCCTCATTGTCATGATGGGTTGCACCCCTTCCCACCATGACGTGTCACTCCTTGCCGCCTCCCCACTCAGCATGTCTCATGCCTGTCTGGTCCGCGATATGTCAGCCAACCTTGTCGTGATGCATCACCTCCCATGATGACATGCCAGATTACACACCCCTTAGACCAGTTCCTAGTCAACTATACCAGATTGTTTTACCATACTAGCCAACTATAATGCCATAATGCCTTACGTCCTTCTTCACCCACCATGGTGCATTATAAGTCAATCAAGATTGGAATTTTCGTGAGTATAAAAGCTCCTTGACCTTCCTCTGATGTCCTATAGCAAAAGCATTTCTGTTCTTGTTTTAGTGCTTTGCTTGGGTGCTCGTCTTCACCAATAGTCCAAAGTTGCTCTCTGGTATGCATGCGAGGTTTCTTCACACCCTTTTCATACAAGTTTCAACATTTCATTTGAACCTCTCAGTCTCTAGGTTTATGGCATAGGCAGTTCAAGCTATATTGGTTGGGCTTGTGCATGGTATAAAGGAGTCCATTCTTGTTACAAAAGAAGTTACTGATGCTAGGATTACTGAGTACGTTTGTCTGGGAATATCTTCACCCACCATTGTGCATTGTGAGTGAATCAAGATTGGATTATTTGTGATGATCAAGCTCCTTGACCTTTGATGCCCTATAGCAAAAGAAGTTGCTGATGCTAGGATTACCGAGTACATTTGCCTGGGAATATCTTCACCCACCATTGTGCATTGTGAGTGAATCAAGATTGGATTATTTGTGATGATCAAGCTCCTTGAATTTTGATGCCCTATGGCAAAAGCACTTCTGTTCTTGCTTACTGCTGCTTAGGCACTCTTTTTCACCATTCTTCCAAAGTTCGTCCCTGGTATGCATGCAAGGTTTCTTCACACCCTTTTTATACAAGTTTGAACAATTTATTTGAACCTCAGTCTCTATGTTTGTGGCATAGGCAGTTCAAGCTATATTGATTGTGCTTATCAAACTCCTTGCTTTGGTTCTGAGACTTCTTCTCACCAGTTCACTAGAGTTATCTAATATCCTAAACCTTAACCCGAGGGCTTCTTGGACTTTTGCATGGTATACGAAGAGTTTCCTTCTTGTTTTGAAAGAAATTGTGAATGCTAGGATTACCGAATACCTTTGTTTGGGAACACTGGCCACATTTCTCTTTCTATTTGTGTATAGTCAGTCTTGCAGGACATACTGGAATCATAGTTTATGCATTGACTGGGTGTCATGCATGTGCACATTGAATGGAGTAAAGATGGTGTCTGTCAAGGAATGTCTCTGCTTTCTTATTCATGAATTATTGAATTGTGAACATGGTAAGATTGATGCGTGTTTATGTGATATTTTACTAACAGCTTTAGGGTGAACAATAAATAGGAATTGTACACATTATTTCTGATTTAGATGTTTTATCTTCAGATGCAGACATTCATTGCATCGCTAAAGGCATTATCTCGTCGGGAAGTTCAATATGGAGCATATGCAACAACAGAGGAGGTATTATGCTAACCATTTTTGACTCGAACAGATTTGATATTTTATATTATATGGTGAAAATAAGCATTACAAAAAAAGAATAACTCCAGTTCAGGCATGGGCAGAGGAAGGCCCTTCTACGTTGAGGAGGGTGGACATATCTCTGGCCTCAAGCCGACCCACCATACATAGGACTTTCCAAAATGACTTGGTTTTCTGAAAGATAGACACCTAATAAAAATTGGGTAGATTAATGCCTCAGCCTATTAGATCTTAACTCCCACAAAGTCTGGAGAGTGGTGATACGTATCTTCTGCAGCCCTAGCAATTTGACATGATTCTGTGAATCTGTCGGACCCAGTACACAGAATTTTCGAGCTTCAGTTGTGTTGAACTGCAGCCCAAGGCGCGGGAGCACAGTGTCCCATGCAGTTCTGGCAAGACACCCATCCCAAAAGACGTGCATGAATGTCTCCTTTTCCCTGCAAAAGCATTGAACATCTGCAATACCTCGATTGTTGATTTTTTCAGCAGTGATGAAGGCTCCTATTAGCACCCGCCAAGCAAATACTCTGTCACAGAGGAGTAGGCCAGCGCCCACAGAGACCTGAGAATTTGTTTCAGAAGGTCTTGTGTGAGTTCCAAATCCCATAGCTTGCGAATATTGTGCTATCCATTTTGTTTTGATGTTATAAAGAAATGTTCACGGTCTTATCACACATTGATAGTTTACTCTGTGCATATAGAGGTCAAAGAGAACTGTACAGTGTAAGAAAAAGTAAACACCGGTATAAAGTTCAGTCTGACAGCAAACATCCCATTATTGCTATAAATGTAGCAACACTGTCAAGGAACTACACATTTATTATGCCACATCTTTATGTTCTTGATATTTTGATATCACTAGTAACAGGCATATTGGCTAGAGACAATGTGACAAATGAACGACTAGCTTGTGTCATACCACATTTGACCTCGGAGCTTGCTGTGTTTGCAAAGAAGTCCAAATGACCTTTCAGAACAAATCATAGTACATTGAATCTGCATGACCTCTCTTATCGATTAAACAAACAAAATAACTAACTAAATAGAGTTACTAAAGTGATAAAACTAACACTCTGTATTGGATGAAGAAGCCACTGTAAGCTGTGAGGAATTTTCAAAACAATGAGCATGAATGAGTCATTGAGGTGTTGGGGAGGGAAATGGTGCCATAATAATAGTATGGTGGAGAGTCGGCACAAATCCTCTGTAAATTCAAAAGGCAGGCCTGACCCTCCTCCATTGACCTAAAAATAAATACAGCAAGGGTTACCAGCATTTGGTGCCAGCACGTGTCATTGTTTTAATGTGTGAGCATTCTAGCTCCACTGTTTGTGAGGAGGTATTTGTTTGGTGATTTACATTCTTAGTTTACTATGCCTACTAGTTACTTCAATACATTTGAAGGCTGGTTTCAATTTTGCTAAAATAAGGCCGCCCTGTCTCGCCTACACTATTAAGATTGTACATTGAGTTACTACTGCCCTTCAATACATCTGAAGGTCGATTTCCATTGTGGTAAAATAAGACTACCCTGTCTTGCCTACATTGTTAAGATTGTACATTGCCGAGTTTGCAAACTCCAAAAACTGGAGTCAGAGGCCTTGGGACTACCATTAGCAAGGGTATTGATGACCTACATGCCTTTTGCATCTCACATTGGACCTTGGGAAGACCAAGATTATAATTCTCAAATTGAACCTTGGGAAGACCAAGGTTATTCTTTCTAATGCCTCATCCAGCTGGGCAGCGAACTTTGTACCATTGTTCACATACAGCTGGAAAGAGCAACATCCACATATATGCGGGGACACCTTTCTTGGCCTGAAGTTCCACAAGACGGTTCAATGATTGTAGCATTCACTTTTCCAAAAATGACCGTCATCGATTGAAACTTTGGGTTGCTTCTGTCTCTTTGTACTCTCACATTGGATCTGATACTAGAATTTGCAACCCTTATTGCATGAGAGTGTGCATGGGTTCTAGGACTCCGGCACAATGTTACAGTTGTTGGACACTCTAGTTACTTGAAACTCATGATGAAATTGCCTTCTTGTAATGTGACCTCCACTAGGGTAGCGAGTAATGGAAAGGTTGTAACTTATGATGAGACGATCTTCAAGTTCGAGAAAAATTAGAATTACATAAGAAATTTCCTATATAGGGAAACTATCATATGTAGGGAAACATAGTAAAATTTTCCCATGTTGGAAAATTTCCCCACACACAAATTTTCCCACATAAGAAAATTAAAAAAAAGGGAATTCCTTATCAATTCCCTAGTAAAAAATACACACAAGTAGGGAAAGTAAAATATAGGGAAAATAGAACATTTCCTAGTTAGAAAAATTGAGGAAATCACATTTTTTCCTATGTAGAAAATTTCCTCTGTCCCTAGGCAATAAAATTTTCCTATGTAGAGAAATCACATTTTTCCCTTCGTAGGGAGATTTTCCTAAATGGGAAATTTTCTATGTGATCCCCTAGTTTCTCTAACTAGGAAATGTTCCATTTTCCCTATGATTTACTTTCCCAGCAGCAAAGCATTAGCACATTTCTCTGTAAATTCATTTCTAGGAATCGATCACTAAAATCCAAACACCCCAAAGCTTATTGTAAAGTCGCCTTCTATAATTGGATCTTCTCAGTGGATTGAGAAAGATGGAAAGACCATAATTTATGATGATTGCTAGGATAATACACAGCAAAGCATTAGTACAACCATGTAAAATGAATGAACTTGTGATTTTTATAATCTCTGATTTGTGGTGTCCTCCATCACTAGAGGGAAGCATGAAATCTAAATTCAAATAATTCGACCTTGGAAAATTACTCGATTGGAATGAAGCTAAAGGGATAATCGTTCTTCTAAACACTTTCAAGGACAATTGAGATGTGATTACGTCCAAGCTGGGATAACCATTATTCTATCTCAAATCCCAAGGACTATTAGGCTGTGTATTCTTCTGACCATGCTATGCAATAGTTCCTGGTGCTTAATCTATATCTGGTGATGGTGAGTGCGGGATTCTCTGACTAAAGAGCAACTAGGAGTGTTGTGTTAGTGTACATGCTGATGACAAAGTAGCAATTGACTGTAATTTGTTTTACGAGTATTCTGAATTTATCATCACACCCTAGATTTAGGAATAGGTGGTTAAGAATTGTGGTATTTATGGACCTTCAGGTGCTTTCTTGCAGGTTGTAGCTGCAGGCGATCTGTGTGCAATTTGTCAAGAAAAGATGCATGCACCCATTTTACTCAGCTGCAAGCATATTTTCTGTGAAGATTGTGTGTCAGAATGGTAAGTCCATAGAAGGTCTTTCGGTAATGATGATTTGTTCAAAAACCTTGGAACTCTAATCTCTCTTCATTTTCCAGGTTTGAACGAGAGAGGACCTGTCCGTTGTGCCGTGCTGTTGTGAAACCTGCTGAGTTAAGGTCTTTTGGTGATGGGTCAACAAGCCTCTTCTATCAAGTATTTTAATTCACCTACATAAAAGCTGCCATCCTCGTCGACATTGATGCTAGTTGCCTCAATAAAAGGTTCCCAAGTATATCTGTTTGCCAGGATTGCAGTACGCCGATCTGTGCACGAATTGTCAAAGATTGCTTTGACTTATTTTAACTTGGTGTGAAGTGGATAATCAGCTTTCCTCTAGTGTTACCTTGTTCTTACAGTCATCTTGAAACAAGCAACTCGAGGGGCATGCTCGCCATCTCAGTTATTTGTAAACACTGCTGATGTTTCTAGAGTGACATTGTAAGACCTTTTGTCTAGCAAGGACGATAAGCGTACTCCCTTACTGGGGGCTGTAATTATTCCTCTCCTATAGTGGCTAAAACATAAGTGATGTAAAGCCATGATTTTCTGTTGTGAATCGCTGGCGTCTTGTTACTTGCAATCTCTTACCATGTTATGAGTCTGAACATGTAGTTAGTTTTTCAGAGAAATCTTTGCTTTGGCAGGTTGAGAAAGGAAAAAGGCCTCGTGTAGCTCTATTTATTGGCCAATCCCTTTTCTTTGGTTGAGGAACAATGAAATCTTTATTGCCTTTTGATGTCTATATGAAATATATTATATCCAAAAAAGTACCAATTATTAGATAGTGTAAAATAAATCCTCCTTTTGGTCCTACCAGAAACGCATGACATAGGCCCAACATGCTCCTTAGTGAGCCAGCCAAGTCATTTAAATTAACAAAGATTAGTCTTTTAAGTGCATAGATCTCAATATTTGATACATTTCTAGAACGATTTTAACATTTCAACTTGTGAATCGTTTGGTGGGTTAGACATAAATTGGTTTGATTAATTGCCCAAGTATTGGACAGAATGGTTATAATCATTACTCATTATATGAAAGGCTGACCATTGACTGCCGCTACATGTAGAAAACAAACTGTCTTCTCATGCAGGTTTTTCAGCTGCGAATAGAATTGGTTGAGAATTTCCTTCTTACATACAAAATGAAAGCCTTGGTATCACTTTGTTGAACCTAGCATTCTTGTTCTCTTCTACTCTGCCCAAAAATACAGGCTACTTGTATACACCTTCATACTTCGTCCCTCGCTTTGGCCCTGCTCAGTTTCTGTTTTTCACCTTTAAACAGAAAAGTGTTCCTAGCCTCCCATATTTTGAGTATGCAAGTTTACCAAGCATATCGATCATATTCCTCTTGATTCTACTCTGGAGCTTACATTCTTTAAAAAAAAACTAATGTACCATCATCCCTTCATCCTCTTTCCTATAGCCCAAAATTGGGAGCACCTCCTGCCAGGTATCCCTTGCTATGTGCCCACACCAGAACATGCCATACTGTTTCAGGCTCTTTGCACCTGCATCTTCCATCTGGTGCTCCCTTTGTTTCTAGAAATCTTGCCTTTGTGAACGCTCCCACCATGACCCTCCAGGCACAAAGCTTATCCTTAAGTGGCAAACTAAGCTTCCAATTGCTTGTGAACCATGTTTTTGGTTAGCATTGCCAAGAGTCGAGTGGTTGTTTACACATTCATTTTGTTATTTTGGCATTTGTTTGATGAGATGGAAGGAAGAAAGGACGTTGCATGTACTTTGGTGGTTACTCCAATTATTTAGAAGTTGATTTGAAGTGGCTTTTTTGATCGGGAAAAGGTCTCTACTTTTTGGATTTCCTTGTTTATATGATGTCTTGTGTTTCTCTTTTGTACCAAGCTGATTTATGCTTTGTTAGAGGTAATCTTCTGCGATGCCTAATCTTTGATGTGTGCAATGTAATTGACATGTTTTATTCAAATATTAGTACTCTATCTAGACCAACCTGAAGATTTCACTCTTGAGGGGGATCTTTGTTTGTGGATGAGAGAGAGAGAGAGAGAGAGAGAGAGAGAGAGAGAGAGAGAACCACGACACCCCTTGGCATGATTGGATGTTTAATGGTTAGCTATGCTTGGGTGGCACGTAAGAAAATCGGATATACCACTTGTTAATACGAGATAAGAGTTGGTTGGCCTTGAAGGCCTACTGCACTTGGGGTCTCCATAAATTCGGCGCTTGTTGGAAATACATGTTTCTGAAGGAAGGAGAGAGAGAGAGAGAGAGAGAGAGAGAGAGAGAACCACGACACCCCTT
The DNA here is from genome assembly GCF_053477565.2 of Lygodium microphyllum. Taxonomy (NCBI): domain Eukaryota; kingdom Viridiplantae; phylum Streptophyta; class Polypodiopsida; order Schizaeales; family Lygodiaceae; genus Lygodium; species Lygodium microphyllum. The sequence continues at coordinate 151,993,410 of NC_141145.1, forward strand.
GGCATGATCGGATGTTTAATGGTTAGCTATGCTTGGGTGGCACGTAAGAAAATCGGATATACCACTTGTTAATACGAGATAAGAGTTGGTTGGCCTTGAAGGCCTACTGCACTTGGGGTCTCCATAAATTCGGCGCTTGTTGGAAATACATGTTTCTGAAGGAAAGAGAGAGAGAGAGAGAGAGAGAGAGAGAGAGAGAGAGAGAGAGAGAGCCTTTCTTGCTTTGAACTAGGACACCCCATTGGCATGATTGGATGTTTAATGGTTAGTTGTGTTTGGGTGGCACATCAGTAAATAAGATATACCACTTGCTTACACAAGTTAAGGATTGGTTGGCCCTAAAGGGCAACCACACTTGGGGTCTCCATAAATTCGACAATTATTGGATATACAGGGTGAGAGTGGGTTGGCTCAATACAACCCTATTTAAATACAATGTTTATTTGGCAAACATTGGTTGTTGCTCTTTCCTTTTGCAAACTCCATGTATCTAGAATGGTGGTGGTTTCTTTTGTACGAGTGATAAAATTTCCCATCATTGATTTTTTTTGATTTGGTGGTTGAGAAAGTTTGGTCTTTGTTGTTGCTATTTGGTCTTGAGTGGTAGGGGTATAGAATGGCCTATAATAGTTTAGCAATTTCAAACTTGATTTTTGCTTCTTTTTCCTCTTTCGAGCAATTGGTTCCCGAGCGTCGGTGGAAGGTTGTCACGTCATGGGTCGCTACCCTCTATGCATTCCTTTGAACCTTCCTCTTTTTGGTTTGGGGAGGAGTTCTTGCGTTCGACTTGCGTCCTGGGTGTTTCTGCTTTGGGCCTTGTCTCGACAAATACCTCTTCAGGGTGGGCACATAGCATTCGAGCGATGGAGCTTGCGCCGTGTGCTCCCTTCTGCGGAGGAGAGCTTCCTTGCAAGCCAACGGCATGGGGTGCTATATGACTGGTGACTGTTGAGGAACCTACAAAATGTGAACCAAGGGTTAGAGCCTGAGGCAGGACAGAGCTACTCGCTTGAGAGGGATTAAATAGTGGGCTAACATTTGCATATGACAAGGGGGGTGAGGCAAGGCATGCAATATTTGTTGTAGGGGGGGCGGCCCTTGCGATGATATTCGTCCTGCCTCAAGTGTGGAACGGATTCCAGCCTCGGTAGCAAGTCTTTGCTTATGCCAAGTCATGTGGATTGGCTGTGATTGAATGTAACAGGGCTCGTCCCTAGAAGGATAGATTGAAAGGGGGGGGGGGGGGGGGGGGGAACTTGTAGGAGGGGACAACGCCCCATCCACACCCTCAGAGGTATTGGCAAGGGCTTCCAATGGCGGCAATGAGGGCTGCATGCCCTCCACTTGGAGGCATGAATGGTCACACGACTTCTCGACGCGTGGTGAAAGATTTGGGGAGCTTAGCCTATCAAGCCCAAAAATTTCTTCCTGTGCTCGATTATCATTGCTTGTATGTGTTGGCATTCTCTATACATAGTCACAAAACTCATTGTTTATTTATATAAACATTTATGAATCCATGTCACTTCGTGAGGATAAAACCCAATTGTAGAACTCGAGATTGTAATGGAGTGTGGCACACACATCCAGTACTCGTAGTAGCCTACCCAATAACAACATATATTTTGCAACATCGAGTAGCATGGTACCTTGTCTGAGTCTACTCGCAAAATGTAGCTCCTCCTTAGTGAGATTTTATCAACTAGAGAGTTCTCTTGGCTAGTTCCGGCTAAGTTCGTACCCCGAATGGGAGTCAGTACTCAAAAGGAAGTTGGCGCCACATAGGTTGGGTCTCTTTGAGATTGCCATTTGGCCAATCACTCCTCTGAGGTTGGGCTCCAAGTTTGGCCATTATAGCACGGTTTTCAAACCAACCTTTTTCAAACTGACTCCGACCTTCTGATTGTTGCTTTAGTTGTTCTATTTCTAAGAGAAATGGTTGGCAATGCATATTGTTGAATGTCATAGTTACGCGTAGTTCGCCGGCTTTCTTGTCAGAGATGAGTTGCATGCATTCATGTAGGAGCTTGTCATAACGCTCCTTAAGATATTCTTGCTCTTCGCAGGATAGAGGATATGGCAAACATTCCTCAAGCTGCTCCCTAGGGAATGTGCCCATGTCTGCAAGGATGTAGACACGTGTGAATATTTTGAGTTTAGCATCCAACTCAGCCAAGCACTCTGTGACACTACTATGTTCTACAAAGGCTTGCTCGGTTTCTATCTCATGTAAGGTTCTAGGGGTTTCCCTAGGCTTTAGTGTAGCTGGGGGACTCAGGCCTGGATGAGAAAGATTGGTCAACGCTAGGATAGCTTATGTCCTCGGGGTTTTCGTGTTTCTCTAGAGGCTTTGTTCCTATTGCATCATGGTTCTCCTCGAATGTGACTGGTATAGTTTTGTCACCTTGTTGTGATAGTGTTGTATCCACTCTTGATTGGTCAATGCAAGTTCTGTTGTCGGTGGATTCAGTGTTGCAAGCAACCGTTGATGGTAATGGTTGCTTAGACTTATGAGAACACATGGATGTGTTTGAGGTTTCACCACTATTAGGAGAGATGGCAATGGGTTCATTGGTGGATGGACTCGATGTTTTATTCCTCAGCTCTTTAGTCCTCTTGGTCTCAATCCTCTTTGGCATCTACCGGCGCTTGCAACTGTTATTATTATTGTTGTTTTCTCCTCTTTTTCTTGGGCAATTGAGGTGTATCCTTTAAGGACTTAGGACCCTGAACTAGGTCAGCCACCGTTGATGTGCTTGGTCGGGCCTCATCATTCTCTTTTTCTGGTGTGTCCTCATGGGACATAGCCACGGCCTGCTGAACAGCTTTGCTAGGTTGTGAGGGCACAACTGCCTCTCTTTGTGGAGAGTTTAGTTCTTTGGCCGATTCTCTTTCGTTTAGCCCCTCATCCAATTGCATTGGCAGTTACTCTTGGTCAGGGGGCGTTTGCTCTAGGCTCTTGCCCTTACCCATTGGAACATGCCTCCATTGCTTCTTATCAGAGCGGGTGTTGTGTTTAGAGCTATTTTTCTCTTGATCTGGGGGTTCGGGTGACTCTAGTGTAGAGCCAGGAGACGTTTTAGGGTTCCTACCATATAGGCTTGGACGAAACCAGTTGAAGGAGTTAGGGTTGTATTGATGGAAAGCATAGAGATATAGGATTGCGGGTCTTGAGTGAGGCAAAAGACATAGGTACTAACATCAAGAACCATGCTCCCTACTCCTAGCTTGCTAGCCACGTGTAGGTCTTCTTCTAGAAGCAGTTTATCATACAAGGGATGTTTTTGGACAGTGGTTGAAAGTTGGACCTCGTGGACCGCTGCCAACACTCGTAATGAGGTTGGGGCAACGTATGTGGGACCATGTATTGATGTCCAAAGGGTTTTTCTTTGCTCAGCAAGTGTCATTAGTTGGTGGCCAATTTGGCTACCAAACTTTGGTTGGAGTAACGTTTCGAGCAAAGTTACCTTATCCTTTCCCTTTTCGTTTGATTGTTTCAAGCCTTTCCTTGTTTGTTTCACATTGAGTAGTATAGAGTGAGGGTATCAAGCACAGTGCTCTACTTGTGGCCTTTGGAATGTCCTTCACGACTTCTTCGGCAATAGCTACATAGCGGGAGCAAACATGTTGTTGCTCATTCCATGTTAGGGGTTCGGCTATTAGCTTTGTGTGCTTTGGTGTTGGCCTTCTGATGTCCACATGCACGTACGCACATGTGATGGCTATCAGCTTGTGATCAAGCTTTATCAGGCACTTCATCTCTAGCTCATTAGTTAGATGTGCCATCTCCTTGGCCAAATCTTCGAGAGATTTCTCCTCAAGCCTAGGTTTTAGGTACTTCAGAAGTGCTGGAGGTGTCAAGGATGTTGGTTGTGACATCTCTTCTGCAAGTGAATTACTAAGGACACGTTTCGCAAGAGGCATCATTATGGCCAAAGGCTGTGACTGTTGTGATTCCTGATTGAAAGTAGTAGTGGCTAGTTCAGTGGACTAGTCACTATTGGTAGACTGCAGTGTTAAGTCCTTAAGCAAATCAAAAGTGGTCATTGAAAGGTGAGAAGGATCGAAGCTTGCTTGGAAGTGAGCTATGGCGAAGAGCAAGAGCAAGAAGAGAGAGAGACACAAATGGAAACTCCAATAGTCACAATGTGTGACCGAGCTTGCCTTTATTCAAATTGTCACTAAAAGAATAAAGAATAAAGTGATGGTGACGAGCGTTCGCCACTTGCACTATGCAGTGGTGGGTACTCTCAGTGTAGTAATACACGGGTGGCTAGGCAGAGGCGCCTTTACCCCCAACAACCTCCCACTTAAATGCGAATCTACCCCAGTAAGGAGTAAAAAGAAAAAGAAAAGACAGTACAATGTACACATGTACAATAGGATGAGGAAAAACGTCATCTCATCCAACACCCATTAATCTCTTGAGGAAGTCAAAGCACTCAGTAGTGAGGCTTTTCATGAGCAGATTGCACGATTTTCGTCTGTGGAGATCTTGGCAAGGTCAACTAACTTGTTCTTCACGACCCCACGTATGAAGTGATACCTCGCCTCAATGTATTTTGTCTTTGCATGGAAGACCGGATTCTTAGCTAGCCGAATAGCACTCATAGAATCCGAATGCAACTTAGGTGTTGCATCAATCCCAAGGTCATGAACCAAACGGCCCAACCATATGGCCTCCTTGCAAGCCTCAGTGGCTGCAACATACTCGACCTCAGTGGTAGAGAGAGTCATACACTTCTGAACCATGGACATCCAAGAAACAATATCTCTAGCATAGGTGAAGACAGAGCCGAAAGTGGACTTTCTACTGTCTGCATGTCCTGCATAATCAGAGTCTATGTAGCTCACAACTCCTGTATCCTGGCTGCCATAGCAAATACACATATCTACTGTGCCCTTCAGGTATCTCATGATACCCTTCACGGCATCCCAATGCTTCTTGCCAGGTGTAGCCATATAGCGTACCGCAACACCAACTACAAAGGCAATATCTGGACGAGTGGCTATCATGGCATACATCAAATTACCCATGGATGATGCATAAGGGATCTTGGCCATCTCGGCCCTCTGCTCATCTATCTACGGACAATCGGCCTGTGAAACCTTCACATAATAATGTAATGGACAGCTAATATGCTTTACATCTTGCATGCAGAAATGCTCAAGAACTTTATGAATGTACTCCTTTTGGGAGAGGTAGAGTAGTCCCTGATGCTTGTCGCGCTTGATGCGCATACCAAGAATGTGAGAGGCCTGCCCCAAATCCTTCATCTCAAAACTCTTCTTCAGTTGAGATTTAAGAGCATCCAGCTCATTATGAGCTTTCCCTGCTATCAGCATATCATCCACATAAAGTACCAAAATAAGCAAGAAGCCATCACTGGCTTTCTTCTTGTAAAGACACAGATCCATAGCACTCCTATTGTAGCCCTGTGACTGCATAAAGGCATCAAACTTATGATACCACTCCCTAGGTGCCTGCTTCAAGCCATAAAGACTTTTCTTCAATTTACATACTAGGTGCTCCCTGCCAGGTTCTGCAAAGCCCTTAGGTTGCTCCATGTATATCTCATCATGCAAATCCCCATGCAAGAATGCAGTCTTGACATCCATCTAATACATGTCCAAGTCAAGTTGCGCGACTAAGGCCAAAACCAAGCATAGGGTGGTAAAATCTTGACTACATGAGAAAAGACTTTATCAATGTCAACTTCGTGCTCTTGTTTAAAACCCTTCATGACAAGTCTTGCCTTATAAGTCGGCTTGGGGTTTCCAAGGGTACTTTTCAGCTTGTACACTCATTTGCATGGCAAAGTCTTCTTGCCCTGAGGTAATGCAACCAAATCCCAAGTCATATTCTTGTGCAATGAGTCTATCTCAAACTGCATAGCCCTCTCCCAGGAGTGATTGTCACCCCTACGCATAGCCTCATCATAGGTGAGAGGCTCTCCTGCATTTGTAACCAAGAAATAATGCATTGAGGGCTCAAATCTATTAGGTGGACGTCTATCTCTAGTAGAGGCCTTGCGGGCAGTCCAACACCCTCGCCATGTGTACCAATTGCTGCTGTAGGCTATCTAACTGGGTATGCAAGGGCAGGTGGCTCCTCCTGGAATATAACCTTGCGTATCTCTACCACCCTCTCAAGCTACCTATGCATCTTGTCTTCATGGAAGACTACATCGTGGCTGTGGATGACTTTTCGTGCTTGCAGATCCTAGAGGCGGTAACCCATCTCACCTGCATCCCCATAGCCAAGGAAAGTGTATTTGATACTCTTAGGATCCAACTTAGTATGCTTGTCTTTGGGCATATGGCAGAATGCCTCACATCCAAAGATAGGTAGATGCGCATAAGACGGAGGTTTCCCAGTCCATACCTCCTTTGCAACTTGGAAATCCAAACCACTAGAAGGTGATCTATTTATGGCATGCACACCTGTATTGACTTTCTCAGTCCAAAAGCTCTGTGGTAAGCCTGCATGGCTAGGCATACTATGTACATGCTCTTGGATGGTCCTATTCATCCGCTCAGCCAAACCATTTTGGGGTGGGGTATAGGGGGTGGTCAACTGACACTTAATATCCCCCTCGTCACATAGTTGCTCAGAAGCACGTGACACATATTCTCCCCTATTGTTAGTCCTAAGGCATTTCATCCTATGCCCAGTCTGGTTCTCAACAAATGCAAGCCATCTCTGAAATATAGCCAAGACATCTGACTTAAACTTAATGGGGTAAGCCCAGACTTTACGCAAAAAATCGTCAATGAACGTCACAAAATATTTTGCACCACCCATAGACTGACAGGGCATGGGCCCACAGACATCCGAATGTACCAATTCTAGAGGCTCACTTATGCGTGTCCTACCAGACTTCTTATGCGTATTCCTAGTCTGTTTGCCATAAAGACAATGCTCACATGAATCAAAATATGCATAGTCAAGGGGCCGTAAGTATTGCAAACTAGAAAACATTTTCATTTCCTTGAAGGACATATGGCCTAAACGAGCATGCCAAATAGATACATGTGGGATGTAACATACTGACAAAACATGGTCAACAGAGGACCCATCAACTACAAGAGGATAGAGGCTGCCAGCTTTGGCACCTCTACCAAGCACAAGTTTGCCACGGGTGATCTTCCAAGCAGAATCCCCAAATGAAACATAAGACCCAACATCATCAAGCTGCCCCGAAGACATAAGACTGCGTTTAAGTGTAGGTACATAATGTACATCTTGTAACAGAAAAGTATTGCCGGTAGAGAATTGCAGCCATACATCCCCAATGCCAACAATGGTAAGTAACCTGTCATCACCCAAGAGAACTGAACCAGAGACAGTGCGGTAGGAGTGAAACTAGTCACAACATGGTGTAACATGAAATGAAGCACCAAAATCCAAAAGCTAGCACTGTGCATATATAGAGTGAACATCGGTCAACGACATAGCATTACAAGAACTAGTTGCAAGTATGTACTCCCCATTAGAGTCATCCATCTGCATGACATTTATCTCCTCAAATTTCATACTAGATTTCACAAGCATAATGCTGGGATTAGAGGAATTTTCCTATACTTTGTCTTTCCTCTTCTCTTTGCGCTTCCCATTGCACAACTCATGACACTGTGGGCGTATATGACATGTCACATTAGCATTTCTCCTAGAGACTTGCTGCAAGATTTACTATGCAACTTAGACCTAGATTTCTGCGAGTCTCTACCATGGCCATTCTCATGGTCATTGTTAACTGGTAGACGAAGAAGGTGGAAAATCAGGAAAAGCTAAGGCAGAAGACAAAGGCCAAGGCAAAGTGAAACGGAAGACAAAGGCCAAGGCAAAGTGAAACGGAAGACAAAGGCGCACAAGGAAAAGCGCAAGTCAATACTTTTGTAAAAGAGCGCAAGCGCATCATGATTTAATTTAAGGAGTGCCGGGCTCTCACCCGTGCAATTTGTAAAGGTAGATGGGTGGTATGAAGGAAGCTAGGAAGATAGGAGGACAATGGGAAAAAGGGCCTAGGCCATGGCCAGCCATGTAAAAAAGGGGATAAGGGGATGACTGCCCAAAAGAGATTTAGGGTTTTGTATATAAAGTTGAAAAGTGAATGAGAAGCTCATTCTTGTGTGTGGCCAAAAGTGGCTCTCTTCTTCTTCTTCTTCTTCTTGTTATTGTTCTTGCTTGCTTGAGCTTGTGCTTGAGAGAGGGAATGTGAGAGTGTGAGGGAGTGAGTGTGTGAGGGTGAGGGACTGGGGAGGAGAAGCTCTCCATATTCTCATCTCTTCTTCTCTTCTCTTCTCTTCTCTTGTCTTGCTCGCGGCAATGGAGCTTGGAGCATGGAGCTTGAGGATGGAGCTTGCTTGAAGCTTGCACTTGGATCATGGAGCTACCAGAGTGCACGAGAGAGGAGGTAACTCAATCGGCATGGAGGTGAGCTCACTACACCCGTAGATATGGATGGCGCATCGGCTATGTGAGAGGTAAGCATTAGTGCTTGGCTTGGAATGCTTGAAACAATAAGTGGTCCGTGGGTCTTGGTAGTTGAGCGAAAGCTCCCAGATTTTGGTTCCGTTGCCGGGACCAACGGATTCAATCCTTGAGCGCTTATGCGCTTCGAATCGAGCATTGAAGTAGGGTTTTCCCTGAACCGGTGCTTGAGGTAGATAGGTAGGAAGCGAGGGAGTTTGAAGAGGTATTCGATCTCCTTAGCAAGTAGGTTTTTGTTGTTTTGGACTTGGAAAAGTATGATGGAGTAGTGTAGGTATTTTTCTTATAACTTTTTCTTGCATTTAGGAAGGATAGGAGCAAAACATTGGAGCAAACAGTAGGGTTTTTTGTTGCTATATAACAGACTGAAACAGGGAAAAGAAGGGCAAGAATTGAAAAATTGGGTTAAATGTTAGTAAGGGAAGCAATATTGAGGTGAGTGCAGGCATGGACATGGTGATAAGGGGCCAAGAGTGGCAAGAAAGGCCACATTGTACATTGCAGGGTTTCAGGAGAGCAGGAGAGAGGAAGAAAGCTTCGTTGAGTGGATCTACTTCGATCTTGCCATCCGAGAGATATTTGCCTAGCCCAGGTAATTCTACACCTTCCTCTACATGAGTAGGTTGGATTTGGAGCTGGTCGATCAGGGGAAGGCCTTCAACGCTCGATGCGACGGATTTCGTGAAGTTCGGCGAAAAAACGAGCCACACTCGGCGTGTCAGAGTGACAATGATCCTAGGACGAGTCCCAGAATCGGCCCTCGAACTTGCCCGAAAATTCGGCCCTCGGCCTTGTCGACTTGGCCCACTCGACTCAGACACCCACCGCTCGGCCTGTCCGAATTGAGCATTCGGACCAACTTTGAAATTCGGCTCTCGGCCTACTTGACTCGGCCCACCTGACTCGGCCTTGCCGACTCGGCCCACCTGACTCGGCCCTTGGCCCACACTCAGCCCTTGGCCCACACTCGGCCCTTGGATGACTAGACTCGGACTGGCCAAATTTGACATTCCGACCAGTTACATTTGGCCCTTTCTACTCGGCCCTCGGACGGGCCAAATCGGGCACTCGGCCAAATTTGACATTCGGACCAGTTACATTTGGCCCTTTCTACTCGGCCCTCGGACGGGCCAAATCGGGCACTCGGCCCTTGTAATTTGGACCTATTGGGCCGAATTTAGATTTTTTCAAATTTTAACCTATATACCCTGAAATTGAATGAGAGACCATATAGAGCCGAAACCATATCATAGATCGATCACTGGGCTGAAACTTAGAGCAAGTAGTTCAAAATTTGGCTATAAACGATCCTTCAAATCGCGCATGGTGTTTATCGTAACGGCCCTGCGGGCCGAGGGGGACTATCCCCCTCGGACCCTCGCAGAGGGGGCTGCCCCCTCCGCACCTCCCCTAAATAGGTTGGGGAGAAAACATGCACTGTGATAGGTCCTTCAAATTAGACCCTAGTGTAGTAATGGCTGTATATGAGCATGGATTCTCACTTGCAAAAGAGCAACCGAAATCCCATACCCGAACAGAGACAAACAAAGACCCTAGAACCTCAATGGGCTAATCTAGCCAACAAGGGCAAAAAGGCCACACTACAAAAACACATATGTGTTGCATTCGGGCTGCATCTAGTCAAAGCGAAAATCAACAACATCAAGCTACAATTGTGCGGATGACTAGATATGACAGTCCTGACAATAGATGCTCCTTGAATAGCACTACACTGACAATCCAAGACACCAGCGGAGAATCCACATCTGGTCGTGCAGTTGGGGACTCAAGGGCATTTGTCAGAAGGCTTAAATTTACAAGCCAAGACCCGGAAGATGAAGGCATAGTACCACCTGCTTATCTTAAGGTCAAATTAACCGCGAAAAGAGAGCATACTATCGATGCTCTGATTGATGAAGGAGCAGATTTTAATATCTTGACCTATGAATCATGGACCCTACTAGGCCAACTAGAGCTCACACCGACTAATGCAACTCTTAGCCCTTACGGGGGACACCCACAAGCACTCATAGGGAAGTGTAAAATCCTTGAGACAATTGAAACTGAAGGCTTGCCTATCCTATTTCACGTTCCTCCAAATAGTGCTAACTACGGTAAGGAAAACCTCCTAGGAAGATCCTTCAAAAGGGCAACCAAGTGTGAGGTCGAGTATGTAGCACAGAAGATACACCTGACATTACCGGGTGTGAGGATAGTCACAACCTTTAGCAAGGGTGACCTCATTGAACCTCGAGGGAAAGGCAAGGAAGGTGCTGACATAACAATCAAGCCTACTAACAAGAGCAAGGACTTGTTGGAAGAGTTGATACAAGCACATGTCGAACAACGAGAACCAGTGAGTGAGGCCATGCCTGAAACAAGAAGGTCAAGAGACAATGCCAAGGACGGGCTTTGGACTTACAAATATCGTAGAAGATCCCAAAAGAAGCCCAAGCCTTACAGACAAAGGCATTGATGGAGGGTTAGCACAACGCCGCGATGGATATCCAAAGCATTGCTACGTGCTCAAGGATATTACGTAGGTAATTGATGGATTTGGGTGCCAAAACCCCCCTGCTAAACCTCCTCTGTCCGACTGAAGGCTAGATTGTATCAAAAGCAAAGAAGCGTAGTAGGAGATCTAAACGAAAAACCAAGTCTCGAGTCAAAAACAATGGAGTGACTCTCCCTCTCTTCTTCCTTTCCTTCTTCTTTTCCTCCTCTTCCCCTTCCTTCTCTCTCCTTCCCTTCTTCTCTCTCTCTTTTCTTCCTCTCCTTCTTCTTTCCCACTTCTCCTTCTCTCTTCTCTCCTTCTACCTCTTCTTCCACTTCTTCTTCTTCTCTCTTTCCTTCACTCCTTCTCTCCTTCTCTTCTCCCTCCTCTTCTCCTTCTTCTTCTCCTTCTCTTCTCCCTCCTCTTCTCCCTCTTCTCCTCCTCTCTTCTTCTCCTTCTTCTTCTCCCTCTTCCTCTCCTTCTTCTTCTCCCTCTCTCTCTTCTCTCTTTCCTTCACTCCTCTCCTTCTCTTCTCCCTCCTCTTCTCCTTCTTCTTCTCCTTCTCTTCTCCCTCCTCTTCTCCCTCTTCTCCTCCTCTCTCTCCCTCTTCTTCTCCTTCTCTTCTCCCTCATCTTCTCCTCCTCTCTCTCCCTCTTCTTCTCCTTTTTCTTCTCCTCTCTCTCCCTCTTCCTTCTTCTCCTTCTCCTCCTCCTCTTCTTCTTCTCCCTTCTCTCTCTCCTTCTCTTCACCTCCTTCTCTCCCTCTCCTCTTTTTGCTCAAGGGGGAGAGGAGACATTACAAGGGTATGGACCATTTTTGCCTACAGTTGAATGGTGGGGTTAGGAATGTAAACCAAGCTGATCCCATCATTTGTGAAGACCTTCTTTTTGTCCATTCTGATCATACTGTATACATCCCTCTTTGGCCTCTTCTTCAGCTTCTCTACTAATCCCAAGGTCTTCTCCACAATTTCTGGATTGAGGGCAACTTCCATCCTTCTAGAGGTTTCTCCTTTACCTAATGGTTACTATGCCAATGTTCCTTTAGACATCAAAAGTTCTCAAGAATTCTATACATTTGTTGTGGTCAACAACCTTTTCCAGGTGTTTGGGAAGATTACATCATTCTATCATCTGTGCCACACTGACTCCTCGGATGTCACCACTCCTTCCAGATTGTGGATGCTATAGTAGTTTAATTGGTTGAACGCTCGGATCTCCATGGCTAATCCATATCTTTTGTGCTCCTCTCCTCCGAGAAGGGGAGCTTATTGGTTTATCCTATTGACTTTCC